>NC_083750.1:155000-255000 GCF_033458585.1 Syngnathus typhle | reverse complement strand
CGGCGCGAGCCGGGGCCGGTGGGGGCCCTACCAAGGCGGGTCTCATTGCCTGTCGGTCAGTTCGGGAGAAGGTGGGGGTACTCGGAGGCCCGCCGGGAGCAGACGGGGGTCCGGAAGGTGAGGGGGTGAAGGACGGCGGTCGGGAGCAGACGGCCGTCCCCGGGAGGGGGTGTTCGTTCACGTGCGGACGCCGGGAGCAGGCGGCCGTCACGCAATTCTGCCAACCGTTCCCACCGGCCTGTGTTTAAGGAGGCGGCCGGTCCTCCACGAGAAGAATTCTGCCAAACGTTCCACCGGCCTGTGTTTAAGGAGGCGGCCGGTCCTCCCCGTCGTTCCGCCGGCTTGTGTTTAAGGAGGCGGCCGGTCCTCCACGAGAAGAATTCTGCCAAACGTTCCACCGGCCTGTGTTTAAGGAGGCGGCCGGTCCTCCCCGTCGTTCCGCCGGCTTGTGTTTAAGGAGGCGGCCGGTCCTCCACTATTCCTTCCTTGGATGGAAAGCATGTAGCACTTTGAAAATTTTCGAGCACTGTGACACTTTGAAAATTTTCGAGAGTTTTTGTACTTAGAAAATTTTTCGCTCTTGCACTTCCAGAGTGCTTTGCGGTAGCTCCTAGGTTCGCTGTCCGAGCATGTGAACACTTTTTGGGGGGGAACACATCGCTAGAGACACCAGCCGCCTGGTTCTCGGGGCCAAAACTTGTGTTCCCCACACTCGTTCTGACTATATTTTGCGATTTGGGGGTAAAGGTAATGAGTACAGTGACTAGGGGGACCAACTCATCGTACTCTGGCGCACCAACAGACCAAAGCTGGTACTGCACTTACCCCTGGTACCCCAACGCCTGGTACCTGACGGGCGAGAGGCTGATTTTTCGCTATTTGCGGCCGACCGAGGGAACCAGACAAAGCGGACACTTTACGGCGCAAGAGCCGTTGGCACTTAGAAATTTTTCGACAAAGTTGGCGCGAGCTCCAGAAGGAGAGGCTGATTTTTCGCTATTTGTGGCCGACCGAGGGAACCAGGCAAAGCGGACACTTTACGGCGCAAGAGCCGTTGGCACTTAGAAATTTTTTGACAAAGTTGGCGCGAGCTCCAGAAGGAGAGGCTGATTTTTCGCTATTTGTGGCCGACCGAGGGAACCAGGCAAAGCGGACACTTTACGGCGCAAGAGCCGTTGGCACTTAGAAAATATTCGCCAAAGTTGGCACGAGCTCCAGAAGGAGAGGCTGATTTTTCGCTATTTGTGGCCGACCGAGGGAACCAGACAAAGCGGACACATTACGGCGCAAGAGCCGTTGGCACTTAGAAAATATTCGCCAAAGTTGGCACGAGCTCCAGAAGGAGAGGCTGATTTTTCGCTATTTGTGGCCGACCGAGGGAACCAGACAAAGCGGACACATTACGGCGCAAGAGCCGTTGGCACTTGCGCGAGCTCCAGAAGGAGAGGCTGATTTTTCGCTATTTGTGGCCGACCGAGGGAACCAGACAAAGCGGACACTTTACGGCGCAAGAGCCGTTGGCACTTAGAAAATATTCGCCAAAGTTGGCGCGAGCTCCAGAAGGAGAGGCTGATTTTTCGCTATTTGTGGCCGACCGAGGGAACCAGACAAAGCGGACACATTACGGCGCAAGAGCCGTTGGCACTTGCGCGAGCTCCAGAAGGAGAGGCTGATTTTTCGCTATTTGTGGCCGACCGAGGGAACCAGACAAAGCGGACACTTTACGGCGCAAGAGCCGTTGGCACTTGGAAAATATTCGCCAAAGTTGGCGCGAGCTCCAGAAGGAGAGGCTGATTTTTCGCTATTTGTGGCCGACCGAGGGAACCAGGCAAAGCGGACACATTACGGCGCAAGAGCCGTTGGCACTTAGGCGAGCTCCAGAAGGAGAGGCTGATTTTTCGCCGTTCGTGGCCGACCGAGGGAACCAGGCAAAGCGGACACATTACGGCGCAAGAGCCGTTGGCACTTAGGCGAGCTCCAGAAGGAGAGGCTGCTTTTTCGCTATTCGTGGCCGACCGAGGGAACCAGGCAAAGCGGACACATTACGGCGCAAGAGCCGTTGGCACTTAGGCGAGCTCCAGAAGGAGAGGCTGATTTTTCGCCGTTTGTGGCCGACCGAGGGAACCAGGCAAAGCGGACACATTACGGCGCAAGAGCCGTTGGCACTTAGGCGAGCTCCAGAAGGAGAGGCTGGTTTTTCGCTATTTGTGGCCGACCGAGGGAACCAGGCAAAGCGGACACATTACGGCGCAAGAGCCGTTGGCACTTAGAAAATATTCGCCAAAGTTGGCACGAGCTCCAGAAGGAGAGGCTGATTTTTCGCTATTTGTGGCCGACCGAGGGAACCAGGCAAAGCGGACACATTACGGCGCAAGAGCCGTTGGCACTTAGGCGAGCTCCAGAAGGAGAGGCTGATTTTTCGCCGTTCGTGGCCGACCGAGGGAACCAGGCAAAGCGGACACATTACGGCGCAAGAGCCGTTGGCACTTAGAAAATATTCGCCAAAGTTGGCACGAGCTCCAGAATGAGAGGCTGATTTTTCGCCGTTTGTGGCCGACCGAGGGAACCAGACAAAGCGGACACATTACGGCGCAAGAGCCGTTGGCACTTAGGCGAGCTCCAGAAGGAGAGGCTGATTTTTCGCTATTTGTGGCCGACCGAGGGAACCAGGCAAAGCGGACACTTTACGGCGCAAGAGCCGTTGGCACTTAGAAAATATTCGCCAAAGTTGGCGCGAGCTCCAGAAGGAGAGGCTGATTTTTCGCCGTTTGTGGCCGACCGAGGGAACCAGGCAAAGCGGACACTTTACGGCGCAAGAGCCGTTGGCACTTAGGCGAGCTCCAGAAGGAGAGGCTGATTTTTCGCTATTTGTGGCCGACCGAGGGAACCAGGCAAAGCGGACACTTTACGGCGCAAGAGCCGTTGGCACTTAGAAAATATTCGCCAAAGTTGGCGCGAGCTCCAGAAGGAGAGGCTGATTTTTCGCCGTTTGTGGCCGACCGAGGGAACCAGACAAAGCGGACACATTACGGCGCAAGAGCCGTTGGCACTTAGAAGATATTTGCCAAAGTTGGCGCGAGCTCCAGAAGGAGAGGCTGATTTTTCGCCGTTCGTGGCCGACCGAGGGAACCAGGCAAAGCGGACACATTACGGCGCAAGAGCCGTTGGCACTTAGAAAATATTCGCCAAAGTTGGCGCGAGCTCCAGAAGGAGAGGCTGATTTTTCGCCGTTCGTGGCCGACCGAGGGAACCAGGCAAAGCGGACACATTACGGCGCAAGAGCCGTTGGCACTTAGAAAATATTCGCCAAAGTTGGCGCGAGCTCCAGAAGGAGAGGCTGATTTTTCGCCGTTCGTGGCCGACCGAGGGAACCAGGCAAAGCGGACACATTACGGCGCAAGAGCCGTTGGCACTTAGAAAATATTCGCCAAAGTTGGCGCGAGCTCCAGAAGGAGAGGCTGATTTTTCGCCGTTCGTGGCCGACCGAGGGAACCAGACAAAGCGGACACATTACGGCGCAAGAGCCGTTGGCACTTAGAAAATATTCGCCAAAGTTGGCGCGAGCTCCAGAAGGAGAGGCTGATTTTTCGCTGTTTGTGGCCGACCGAGGGAACCAGACAAAGCGGACACATTACGGCGCAAGAGCCGTTGGCACTTAGAAGATATTTGCCAAAGTTGGCGCGAGCTCCAGAAGGAGAGGCTGATTTTTCGCCGTTCGTGGCCGACCGAGGGAACCAGGCAAAGCGGACACATTACGGCGCAAGAGCCGTTGGCACTTAGAAAATATTCGCCAAAGTTGGCGCGAGCTCCAGAAGGAGAGGCTGATTTTTCGCCGTTCGTGGCCGACCGAGGGAACCAGGCAAAGCGGACACATTACGGCGCAAGAGCCGTTGGCACTTAGAAAATATTCGCCAAAGTTGGCGCGAGCTCCAGAAGGAGAGGCTGATTTTTCGCCGTTCGTGGCCGACCGAGGGAACCAGACAAAGCGGACACATTACGGCGCAAGAGCCGTTGGCACTTAGAAAATATTCGCCAAAGTTGGCGCGAGCTCCAGAAGGAGAGGCTGATTTTTCGCCGTTCGTGGCCGACCGAGGGAACCAGACAAAGCGGACACATTACGGCGCAAGAGCCGTTGGCACTTAGAAAATATTCGCCAAAGTTGGCGCGAGCTCCAGAAGGAGAGGCTGATTTTTCGCTGTTTGTGGCCGACCGAGGGAACCAGACAAAGCGGACACATTACGGCGCAAGAGCCGTTGGCACTTAGAAAATATTTGCCAAAGTTGGCGCGAGCTCCAGAAGGAGAGGCTGATTTTTCGCCATTCGTGGCCGACCGAGGGAACCAGACAAAGCGGACAGCTTGTGCGGCAGCCCACGCTGGCACTTAGAAAATATTCTGAAATTCTCACCGACTTCCGTGGTGGAGAGGCCGAATTTTTGCGATTCGGGTCCGAAAGGAGAACCGTCGCAATTCGGACAGCTTGTGCGGCAGCCCACGCTGGCACTTAGAAAATATTCTGAAATTCTCACCGACCTCCGTGGTGGAGAGGCCGAATTTTCGACATTCGGATCCGACCGGGGAACCGTCGCCACTCGGACAAGTTGTGCGGCAGCCCACGCTGGCACTTAGAAAATATTCTGAAATTCTCACCGACCTCCGTGGTGGAGAGGCCGAATTTTCGACATTCGGATCCGACCGGGGAACCGTCGCCACTCGGACAAGTTGTGCGGCAGCCCACGCTCGCACTTAGAAAATATTCTGAAATTCTCACCGACCTCCGTGGTGGAGAGGCCGAATTTTCGACATTCGTGGCCGACCGGGGAACCGTCGCCACTCGGACAACTTGTGCGGCAGCCCTCGGTGATTTTAGGACCGCTTTTTCACCCTCGCTGTCCGACCGGAGAACCGTCGTAGCTCGGACAGTTCGTGTGCCAGCATCCGCTGGCACTTAGAAAATTTTAAAAAAGAAAAAAATAGTCTTCTGCATATACGTTCTGACTATATTTTGCGATTAGGGGGTAAAGGTAATGAGTACAGTGACTAGGGGGACCAACTCATCGTACTCTGGCGCACCAACACGCCAAGGTTGGTACTGCACTTAGGCTGATTTTTGCGCTATTCGCGGCCGACCGGGGAACCAGCGCGGAGCGGACACATTACGGCGAATGAGCCGTTGGCACTTAGAAAATTTTTGAGCTTTTTTCGAACTTCCGTGAGGCTGATTTTGCGCTATTCGCGGCCGACCGGGGAACCAGCGCGGAGCGGACACATTACGGCGAATGAGCCGTTGGCACTTAGAAAATTTTTGAGCTTTTTTCGGACTTCCGTGTGGAGCTTTGGGGCCGTTCCGCCTAACTTTTTATGCCCGATTAGGCTTCCAGGGAGGCGGCTAAGCATTATTGACCAATCATGGAGCTTTTTTGGGACTTCCGTGTGGAGCTTTGGGGCCGTTCCGCCTAACTTTTTATGCCCGATTAGGCTTCCAGGGAGGCGGCTAAGCATTATTGACCAATCATGGAGCTTTTTTGGGACTTCCGTGTGGAGCTTTGGAGCCGTTCCGCCTAACTTTTTATGCCCGATTAGGCTTCCAGGGAGGCGGCTAAGCATTATTGACCAATCATGGAGCTTTTTTGGGACTTCCGTGTGGAGCTTTGGGGCCGTTCCGCCTAGCTTTTTATGCCCGATTAGGCTTCCAGGGAGGCGGCTAAGCATTATTGACCAATCATGGAGCTTTTTTGGGACTTCCGTGTGGAGCTTTGGGGCCGTTCCGCCTAACTTTTTATGCCCGATTACGCTTCCAGGGAGGCGGCTAAGCATTATTGACCAATCATGGAGCTTTTTTGGGACTTCCGTGTGGAGCTTTGGGGCCGTTCCGCCTAACTTTTTATGCCCGATTAGGCTTCCAGGGAGGCGGCTAAGCATTATTGACCAATCATGGAGCTTTTTTGGGACTTCCGTGTGGAGCTTTGGGGCCGTTCCGCCTAGCTTTTTATGCCCGATTAGGCTTCCAGGGAGGCGGCTAAGCATTATTGACCAATCATGGAGCTTTTTTGGGACTTCCGTGTGGAGCTTTGGGGCCGTTCCGCCTAACTTTTTATGCCCGATTAGGCTTCCAGGGAGGCGGCTAAGCATTATTGACCAATCATGGAGCTTTTTTGGGACTTCCGTGTGGAGCTTTGGAGCCGTTCCGCCTAGCTTTTTATGCCCGATTAGGCTTCCAGGGAGGCGGCTAAGCATTATTGACCAATCATGGAGCTTTTTTGGGACTTCCGTGTGGAGCTTTGGGGCCGTTCCGCCTAGCTTTTTATGCCCGATTAGGCTTCCAGGGAGGCGGCTAAGCATTATTGACCAATCATGGAGCTTTTTTGGGACTTCCGTGTGGAGCTTTGGGGCCGTTCCGCCTAACTTTTTATGCCCGATTAGGCTTCCAGGGAGGCGGCTAAGCATTATTGACCAATCATGGAGCTTTTTTGGGACTTCCGTGTGGAGCTTTGGAGCCGTTCCGCCTAACTTTTTATGCCCGATTAGGCTTCCAGGGAGGCGGCTAAGCATTATTGACCAATCATGGAGCTTTTTTGGGACTTCCGTGTGGAGCTTTGGGGCCGTTCCGCCTAGCTTTTTATGCCCGATTAGGCTTCCAGGGAGGCGGCTAAGCATTATTGACCAATCATGGAGCTTTTTTGGGACTTCCGTGTGGAGCTTTGGGGCCGTTCCGCCTAACTTTTTATGCCCGATTAGGCTTCCAGGGAGGCGGCTAAGCATTATTGACCAATCATGGAGCTTTTTTGGGACTTCCGTGTGGAGCTTTGGAGCCGTTCCGCCTAACTTTTTATGCCCGATTAGGCTTCCAGGGAGGCGGCTAAGCATTATTGACCAATCATGGAGCTTTTTTGGGACTTCCGTGTGGAGCTTTGGGGCCGTTCCGCCTAGCTTTTTATGCCCGATTAGGCTTCCAGGGAGGCGGCTAAGCATTATTGACCAATCATGGAGCTTTTTTGGGACTTCCGTGTGGAGCTTTGGGGCCGTTCCGCCTAACTTTTTATGCCCGATTAGGCTTCCAGGGAGGCGGCTAAGCATTATTGACCAATCATGGAGCTTTTTTGGGACTTCCGTGTGGAGCTTTGGGGCCGTTCCGCCTAGCTTTTTATGCCCGATTAGGCTTCCAGGGAGGCGGCTAAGCATTATTGACCAATCATGGAGCTTTTTTGGTACTTCCGTGTGGAGCTTTGGGGCCGTTCCGCCTAACTTTTTATGCCCGATTGGGCTTCCAGGGACGCGGCTAAGCATTTTTGACCAATCATGGAGCTTTTTTGGGACTTCCAGCCGGTGCTTTGGGGGCCTTCCCCCTCACTTTCTACGCCCGATTGGGCTTCCAGGGACGCGGCTAAGCATTTTTAACAGAAATGGAGCTTTTTGAGGACCTCCACACGGAGCTCCAGGGCCGGTCCGCCTCACTTTTTACGCCCGATTACGCTTCCAGGGACGCGGCTAAGCATTTTTGACCAATCATGGAGCTTTTTTGGGACTTCCAGCCGGTGCTTTGGGGGCCTTCCCCCTCACTTTCTACGCCCGATTGGGCTTCCAGGGACGCGGCTAAGCATTTTTAACAGAAATGGAGCTTTTTGAGGACCTCCACACGGAGCTCCAGGGCCGGTCCGCCTCACTTTTTACGCCCGATTACGCTTCCAGGGACGCGGCTAAGCATTTTTAACACGTTATGGAGCTTTTTGAGGACCTCCACACGGAGCTCCAGGGCCGGTCCGCCTCACTTTTTACGCCCGATTAGATTTGCATAATAATTTGGAACACGGTGCCGTGTTCCAAATTATTATGCGGGCTGGTGCTTGGGGCTGGCGTCCGCCTATAGTGGTTTAATTTCGGGAGGAAGATTCATTTTCGTCCCAAGCCCGCCGCTGGAGAAAATCTTAGGTACCAGGAGTGGATTTTTTTTGTCCACTCAGGAGGGGGACGTTGACTGGTTCGGTGTCCGGGGGAAAGTGCTCTTTTCTCGGCCAGGAGAAAGATGAGACTCCGAGCCCGCCGCTGGAGAAAATTTTAGGTACCAGGAGCGGATTTTTTTTTCTCCAGGGGCGTTCCGCCTAACATTTTACGCCCGATTACGCTTCCAGGGACGCGGCTAAGCATTTTTAACACGTTATGGAGCTTTTTGAGGACCTCCACACGGAGCTCCAGGGCCGGTCCGCCTCACTTTTTACGCCCGATTACGCTTCCAGGGACGCGGCTAAGCATTTTTGACCAATCATGGAGCTTTTTTGGGACTTCCAGCCGGTGCTTTGGGGGCCTTCCCCCTCACTTTCTACGCCCGATTGGGCTTCCAGGGACGCGGCTAAGCATTTTTAACAGAAATGGAGCTTTTTGCGGAGCTCCAGCCGGTGCCACCGGCAGGCCGTGCACGCGGACGAGATGACCGAAAAAAGCTCCAGGAGAGCGGATGGACGCTTTTTAAGCACCGAGGCGGAGATCGCGGAGCTTTAATAGACTTCCAGCGGGCCCAAAGCGGCCAGGCAGACGGCGCAGCGCGACCTGGTACCTCGCACGGGACGCATCGCCCCCCCCGCGCACAGTTCCAGGGGGCCGGGATGACGTTTCAAAGCTGCCGCTGCAGCTGCGGCGGGGAGTGGCCTCCCTCCGGTGGACACGACGAGTAAATGACACCGGCCGCTGACGCAAACCCACGCCGGGCAGGAGAGCTCGGAAGGCGGCTAAGATTTCAAGGAAGGACCCCCCCCCCCTGCGCAGACCTCCACTAGGCCAGGATGACTTTTCAAAGCTGCCTCTGCAGCTGCGGCGGGGAGTTGCCTCCCTCCGGTGGACACGACGAGTAAATACACCAGCACTTGCTCTTAGATTTGTTTCTTTTTTCTTTCTTTTAGCTTCCATAATGTTACCGGGCGCTGACGCAAACCCACGCCGGGCAGGAGAGCTCGGAAGGCGGCTAAGATTTCAAGGAAGACCCCCCCTGCGCAGACCTCCACTAGGCCAGGATGACTTTTCAAAGCTGCCTCTGCAGCTGCGGCGGGGAGTTGCCTCCCTCCGGTGGACACGACGAGTAAATACACCAGCACTTGCTCTTAGATTTGTTTCTTTTTTCTTTCTTTTAGCTTCCATAATGTTACCGGGCGCTGACGCAAACCCACGCCGGGCAGGAGAGCTCGGAAGGCGGCTAAGATTTCAAGGAAGACCCCCCCTGCGCAGACCTCCACTAGGCCGGGATGACTGTTCAGCTGCGGCGGGGAGTGGCCTCCCTCCGGTCGGCACGACGAGTAAATGACACCGGCCGCTGACGCAAACCCACGCCGGGCAGGAGAGCTCGGAAGGCGGCTAAGATTTCAAGGAAGACCCCCCCTGCGCAGACCTCCACTAGGCCAGGATGACTTTTCAAAGCTGCCTCTGCAGCTGCGGCGGGGAGTTGCCTCCCTCCGGTGGACACGACGAGTAAATACACCAGCACTTGCTCTTAGATTTGTTTCTTTTTTCTTTCTTTTAGCTTCCATAATGTTACCGGGCGCTGACGCAAACCCACGCCGGGCAGGAGAGCTCGGAAGGCGGCTAAGATTTCAAGGAAGACCCCCCCTGCGCAGACCTCCACTAGGCCGGGATGACTGTTCAGCTGCGGCGGGGAGTGGCCTCCCTCCGGTCGGCACGACGAGTAAATGACACCGGCCGCTGACGCAAACCCACGCCGGACAGGAGAGCTCGGAAGGCGGCTAAGATTTCAAGGAAGACCCCCCCTGCGCAGACCTCCACTAGGCCGGGATGACTGTTCAGCTGTGGCGGGGAGTGGCCTCCCTCCGGTCGGCACGACGAGTAAATGACACCGGCCGCTGACGCAAACCCACGCCGGACAGGAGAGCTCGGAAGGCGGCTAAGATTTCAAGGAAGACCCCCCCTGCGCAGACCTCCACTAGGCCGGGATGACTGTTCAGCTGTGGCGGGGAGTGGCCTCCCTCCGGTCGGCACGACGAGTAAATGACACCGGCCGCTGACGCAAACCCACGCCGGACAGGAGAGCTCGGAAGGCGGCTAAGATTTCAAGGAAGACCCCCCCTGCGCAGACCTCCACTAGGCCGGGATGACTGTTCAGCTGTGGCGGGGAGTGGCCTCCCTCCGGTCGGCACGACGAGTAAATGACACCGGCCGCTGACGCAAACCCACGCCGGACAGGAGAGCTCGGAAGGCGGCTAAGATTTCAAGGAAGACCCCCCCTGCGCAGACCTCCACTAGGCCGGGATGACTGTTCAGCTGTGGCGGGGAGTGGCCTCCCTCCGGTCGGCACGACGAGTAAATGACACCGGCCGCTGACGCAAACCCACGCCGGACAGGAGAGCTCGGAAGGCGGCTAAGATTTCAAGGAAGACCCCCCCTGCGCAGACCTCCACTAGGCCGGGATGACTGTTCAGCTGTGGCGGGGAGTGGCCTCCCTCCGGTGGACACGACGAGTAAATACACCAGCACTTGCTCTTAGATTTGTTTCTTTTTTCTTTCTTTTAGCTTCCATAATGTTACCGGGCGCTGACGCAAACCCACGCCGGGCAGGAGAGCTCGGAAGGCGGCTAAGATTTCAAGGAAGACCCCCCCTGCGCAGACCTCCACTAGGCCGGGATGACTGTTCAGCTGTGGCGGGGAGTGGCCTCCCTCCGGTCGGCACGACGAGTAAATGACACCGGCCGCTGACGCAAACCCACGCCGGACAGGAGAGCTCGGAAGGCGGCTAAGATTTCAAGGAAGACCCCCCCTGCGCAGACCTCCACTAGGCCGGGATGACTGTTCAGCTGTGGCGGGGAGTGGCCTCCCTCCGGTCGGCACGACGAGTAAATGACACCAGCACTTGCTCTTAGATTTGTTTCTTTTTTCTTTCTTTTAGCTTCCATAATGTTACCGGCCGCTGACGCAAACCCACGCCGGGCAGGAGAGCTCAAAAGCCGGGTAACATTTCAAGGAACGAACCACCGCGGAGCCAAAGAGGGGGCGCGGACGCGAAACTCACGCCGGGCAGGAGAGCTTGAAAGCCGGGTAACATTTCAAGGAACCACCGCTGACTATTTTGGGAAAATCTGAGATAAATATCACTTGCATAATAATTTGGAACACGGTCCCGTGTTCCAAATTATTATGCAAAATGTATTTAGACACCAGCAATCGCACTTAGATTTGTTTCTTTTTTCTTTCTTTTAGCTTCCATAATGTTACCGGGCGCTGACGCAAACCCACGCCGGGCAGGAGAGCTCAAAAGCCGGGTAACATTTCAAGGAAGCTATTTAGGAAAATCTGAGATAAATATCATTTGCATAATAATTTGGAACACGGTCCCGTGTTCCAAATTATTATGCAAAATGTATTTAAGTGTCATAAAGATTACATTTTTTGTTTTTCAAGTACTGAAATCACCCTCAGTCATGGTACAGTCCATGGTAGTCTGCCAGGTGAGCGCAATTGTAGTAATTAACAAGTCTATTTAAGTTCCGCGTTTTTAAGCGTTCGGCCATTTCGTTCAACCATGGGGAGGAAAAAGGATCTCTCTGCTGTCGAGAAGCGTGAAATCGTTCGATGCCTTGGACAAGGTATGCAGACATTCGATATTGCACGAAAGCTTAAGCGCGACCATCGAACTTTGAAGAAATTCGTCGCTGATTCGGAGCACACGCGTGTTCGTGCAGACAAAGGCACACCGAGAAAGATTTCTGCAAGACAAAAACGTCGAATCAAGAGGGTGGCTGCTAGCATGCCGCTACGTACTAGCAAACAAATATTCGACGCCGCACGTGCCAGTCAAGTCCCACGAACGTCGAGGTGCAGGATCCTACAGAGCATCGCAGTTATGCGGAAACCCTCCATTCGGCCACCCCTCAACAACGCGAACAAGCAGAAACGGCTGCAGTGGGCCCAGGATTACATGAAGACTAATTTTCAGACAGTCCTGTTCACTGATGAGTGTCGTGCAACACTCGACGGTCCAGGTAGGTGTAAAAATTTAGAATAATTGTCAATTTCTGTCTATGTGAAGCCCTTTGAGACTGCTTGTGATTTAGGGCTATACAAATAAACTTGATTTGACTTGACTTTACAGATGGATGGAGTCGTGGATGGTTGGTGGACGGCCACGATAGCCCAACAAGGCTGCGGCGTCAGCAAGGAGGTGGCGGAGTCATGTTTTGGGCCGGAATCATGGGGAGAGAGCTGCTTGGCCCCTTTAGGGTCCCTGAAGGCGTGAAAATGACGTCTGTAACGTATGTGGAGTTTCTGAGTGACCACTTTCGTCCATGGTACAACAGGAAGAACCGTGCTTTCCGGAGCAAAATCATCTTCATGCACGACAATGCACCATCTCATGCTGCAAGAAATACTTCAGCAGCTTTGGCTAATATGGGACTGAAAGGGGAGAAGCTGATGGTGTGGCCACCATCCTCCCCTGACCTCAATCCTATTGAAAACTTTTGGAGCATCGTCAAGCAGAAGATCTACGAGGGTGGGAGGCAGTTCACTTCCAAACAGCAGCTCTGGGAGGCTATTCTGAAATCCTGCAAAGACATTCAACCAGAAACTGTCCAAAATCTCACAAGGTCAATGGATGCAAGGATTGTGAAGCTGCTGTTAAATAAAGGCTCCTATGTTAAAATGTAACTTGTTTGTTTTTGATTGAAAAATCCGCCGGCCAAAGAGGGGGCGCGGACGCGAAACTCACGCCGGGCAGGAGAGCTCAAAAGCCGGGTAACATTTCAAGGAACCACCGCGGAGCCAAAGAGGGGGCGCGGACGCGAAACTCACGCCGGGCAGGAGAGCTTGAAAGCCGGGTAACATTTCAAGGAACCACCGCTGACTATTTTGGGAAAATCTGAGATAAATATCACTTGCATAATAATTTGGAACACGGTGAAAAGCCGGGTAACATTTCAAGGAACCACCGCGGAGCCAAAGAGGGGGCGCGGACGCGAAACTCACGCCGGGCAGGAGAGCTTGAAAGCCGGGTAACATTTCAAGGAACCACCGCTGACTATTTTGGGAAAATCTGAGATAAATATCACTTGCATAATAATTTGGAACACGGTGTAGTTATAGCGGTTTCCTTGAATAAGTGTTGATAACGAGTTGGACCAATTATCAACATCTCAGTTTTATCTGGGTTAAGACGAAGGAAGTTGAGAGACATCCATTGCTTGATCTCCGCAAGGCACGCCTCAAGATTACAACAATCCCGCGGATCTGTCATCGATAACGGCATATATAATTGGGTGTCATCCGCATAGCATTGAAAATTAATATTATATTTACGTATTATGTCCCCAAGCGGAATCATATAAATATTAAAAAGAATTGGTCCGAGAACCGATCCCTGTGGGACACCACACGTAACATTATAGAGCTCCGAGGACGCATTGCCATGGACCACTCGGTGCGTCCTGTTTGATAGATAGGAATGGAACCAGCCTAGTGCTGACCCTGAAATACCAACACAACTTTTAAGACGCCCTAATAAAATATCTAAGTCTACAGTGTCGAAGGCAGCACTAAGATCGAGTAGTAACAGTACAGACGAAGTGTTTGAATCCATAGCTATGAGGGTTAGGGTTAACCCTTTAGCAAGTGCTATCTCAGTGGAATGATTAGGTCTAAAACCAGACTGAGAAGTGCCATATCGATTATTGGCGACCATGTAATCAATAAGCTGCTGCGCTACTACTTTTTCAAGAAGTTTTGCTATGAATGGGAGGTTTGAAACTGGCCTATAATTACTGAGACAGTCCGGGTCAAGATTTGGTCGCTTAAGTAACGGTTTAATGATAGCGGTTTTAAAGGCTGTTGGCACTATCCCAGAGGAGACAGGCAGATTGATTATATTTAAGACGGACGGTCCCAAAATTTGAAATAATTCTTTAAGTAGTTTGGCTGGAAGAGGGTCGTTTGTTGTTTGTTTAGCCGCACTAACCAATTGTGTAAGCCTTTCAAGAGACACGCTTTTAAAAGTTGAGAGGGTTGTTGCATGATCATCAGCGTTGGTAAACGGCGGGCTCGACCGAGTGATTGGAATTGTATTCTTGATCTCATCCCTAATGGATTCAATCTTTTGAGCAAAAAATTTCATGAACTCGTCAGCTGAGTGGAAGGAACTATCGGGGGTCGGCTGGCGCAGAGTCAGCTTTGCTGTATCAAATAGGTGTTTCGGATTGTTTTTATTGAGATTAATAACTTGTGAAAAATACCGAGTTTTTGCTAAGATAAGCGCATCTTTATATTTCAGGAGGCTATCCTGCCATGCCTGATGGAAAACCTTTGGTTAGACGCCATCTGCGCTCATTCTTTCTACATAATTGCTTAAGCGTACGCGTTTCATCTGTGAACCACGGAGTAGGCACTCTACGGTGAGTTTTCAGACGTAACGGCGCCACAGAGTCAATGGCATTTAACAATGTCGCATTGAATTCATTTGTAAGATTATCAATAGAGCCGGCGTATGTGAGAAATATAGCGGTTGCCGGCGACAGTATCTCAGATAGCGCAGTTGCAGTCATGGAGTTGAAATGACGGCTCCTATAATGCTGATTGCTCTCTTGTCTTTGACAAGGAACTAGAATTTCAAACTTTATTAAGTAATGATCAGACAAAACAGTAGTGTATGGCAGTACTGCTATATTTGAGGTTGCAAGTCCTCGGGATAATACCAGATCTATGGTATTTCCATTCTTATGCGTTGCTGCCTGTACGGCTTGCGTAAAACCAAACGTATTAGTTAAAGTCTGAAACGCCGAAGTAAGTGGCTCTGACGGTAAATTCATGTGGATGTTGAAATCGCCCATGATAATTATATTATCCGCATTGGTTACTAGATCAGCCACAAATTCTGAAAATTCATCCAGGAAGCAAGAGTAAGCCCCGGGTGGACGGTAAATAACAGCAAGATAAAATGACGGTAAAGCGGTGGATCGGACAGTGAGAACTTCAAATGTTTTAAATACGTTGATCAAACGAGGCCTAAAACTAAGCTCGGAATTCGAGATGAGGGCGACACCCCCACCCTTTTTTTGAGGACACGCCATATGCAAGCTCACAAAATTTGGAGGCGAGGCCTCATTAAGCGGCATCAGTTCATTAGGTTTTAACCAGGTCTCGCAGAGACCAAAAACGTTTAGATTATGTTCTGTGATGAGATTATTAACGAGAATGGCTTTCGTATGAAGCGATCTAATATTCATAAAACCAAGTTTAAGTGTAATTGGTCGATCCGGGTGCATATCTATCGAAGGATATTTATACGAGATGCGAGTAAGATTGTGTTCTCTAGGCCTGACATCACCTCTCAAATGTTTGTTAGCGCGGTGGGATGATACGACCGTGGGAATCTGATTGTAAATATTTGTTACACGTGTAGAATTATCTGAAACCGGCACCGTTTCATCAGCAAAACCGGTCGGGGTGGAGTGATTGGATTTGTCTACTACCCCAGAAGAAAGTGTGTTTATGTGTCCTGTAGCACTATTCAAACTATCACGCTCTAGTCTACACAAGGAGCTATATGCATGCTGGGAGTCTAGCCTAGCGCTAGTTAATCTTATCTTAACAGACTCCAAACCCATCCTGACAGGTGGTCTAATCACCTGTGACCCGGCCTGCTCTAAAGTGACCTGTCATGTGTGGCTCAAACAGTAATCTATATTCCTAGAAAGAGTCAACCGCTTCTTTGCTCGCTTCGACGCTCAGAACAGCACTTGCCCGCTGAAAGCCACTCCCCCTTCACACGAGCTGCCCCTGTGCCTCTCCGCCGACAGCGTGAGGAGGGCGCTTGCCGCTATCAACATCCGTAAGGCGGCGGGCCCTGACAACATCCCGGGTCGAGCGCTGAAGGACTGCGCTGGTGAGCTGACGGATGTCTTCACAGACATCTTTAACACTTCCCTGCAGCAGGCCATCGTCCCGTTGTTTTTCAAAGCTGCCACCATCGTACCTGTGCCGAAGAAACCCGCTCCGTCCTGCTTCAATGACTACCGCCCCGTGGCGCTTACGCCCATCATCATGAAGTGCTTTGAGCGGCTTGTCATGGAGCACATCCGATCCGTTCTCCCCCCCACCATTGACCCCTTCCAGTTTGCGTACCGAGCCAAACGGTCCTCTGAGGATGCCATCTGCTCTGCCCTCCACTCAGCCCTCACCCACCTGGAGAGAAGGGACTCGTATGTGAGATCGCTGTTTGTGGACTTCAGTTCTGCCTTCAACACCATTGTGCCACAACGCCTCATCAGCAAACTTGACACGCTGGGCCTCAGTACCTACCTCTGCAACTGGCTACTGGACTTCCTCTGTCAGAGGCCACAGGTAGTACGTGTTGGCGACAAAATCTCCGCCAGCATCACGCTGAGCACGGGGGCCCCCCAAGGCTGTGTGCTCAGTCCGCTGCTCTTCACCCTCCTGACGCATGACTGCACTGCAACCTACAGCGACAACCGTATAGTGAAGTTTGCTGACGACACGACTCTGGTGGGTCTCATCACCAAGGGAGACGAGACTCAATACAGGCTGGAGGTTGACCTTCTGACCACGTGGTGCAGGGACAACAACCTCCTGCTGAACGTCGACAAGACCAAGGAGATTGTTGTGGACTTCCGGAAGGGTCACACCCAACACCTGCCGCTGACCATCGACGGTGCTGTGGTGGAGAGAGTGAGCAGCGCCAAGTTCCTGGGGGTGCACATCAGTGAAGATCTCTCCTGGTCCACCAAGACCGCATCACTGACAAAGAAACCCCAGCGCCGCCTGTACTTCCTGCGGAAACTCAGGCGAGCGAGCGCCCCTCCGGCCGTCATGACTACATTTTACCGCGGCACCATTGAGAGTGTCCTCTCCAGCTGTATTGCTGTTTGGGGTGGCAGCTGCACTGACTACAACTTGAAGGCCCTGCAGCGCATAGTGAACACGGCTGGTAAGATTATTGGTGCTTCGCTCCCCTCCTTGAAGGACATTTACGCCTCCCATCTCACCCGCAAGGCGATCACGATTGTGAGTGATGTGAGTCACCCCGCTCACTCTTTGTTCGAGCTTCTGCCCTCTGGGAAGAGGTACAGAAGCCTGCGCTCCCGCACCACCAGACTCTCAAACAGCTTCATACTCCAGGCTGTCAGGATGCTGAACTCGCTTCCCCGTTCTGCGTAGCGTCCTGTACTTTTACTGTCTGTATGCACACTGGCTTTTATCCGTTGTGTTATCTATTTATTTATTATTTATTGTTACTCTTATTATTTATTGTTTGTGCCTTCTTGTTTTTTATATTGCGTCGTTTACTTGTATGTCTATCGTGTAATATGTCTTGTCACCGTGGGATAGGGTAAACGTAATTTCGATCTCTTTGTGTGTCTCGGCATGTGAAGATGTTGACAATAAAGCAGACTTTGACAAGTCAAAGTCAGCTTTATTGTCAATCTCTCCACATGTCACAACACACAAAGAGACCGAAATTACGTTTTCTCTATCCCACGGTGATGAGACATATTACACGATAGACATACAAGTAAGCGACGCAATATAAAAACAAAAAGGCAAAAATTCAAACAATAAATAGTAAGAGTGATGAATAAATAATAAATAAACAGATAACACAATAAATAAGAGGAGCAAAACGGAGCCAGCAAGTATAGCGCAAAAGTACAGGACGCTACGCAGAACGGGGAAGCGAGTTCAGGATCCTAACAGCCTGGAGTATGAAGATGTTGTTGAGTCTGGTGGTGCGGGAGCGCAGGCTCCTGTACCTCTTCCCAGAGGGCAGAAGATCAAACAAAGAGTGAGCGGGGTGACTCACATCACTCACAATCGCGGTCGCCTTGCGGGTGAGATGGGAGATGTAAATGTCTTTCAAGGAGGGGAGTGAAGCACCAATGATCTTACCAGCCGTGTTCACTATGCGCTGCAGGGCCTTCAAGTTGTAGTCAGTGCAGCTGCCACCCCAAACAGCAATACAGCTGGAGAGGACGCTCTCAATGGTGCCACGGTAAAACGTAGTCATGACGGCCGGAGGAGCGCTCGCTCGCTTGAGTTTCCGCAGGAAGTACAGGCGGCGCTGGGCCTTCTTTGCCAGTGATGCGGTGTTGGTGGACCAGGAGAGATCCTCACTGATGTGCACCCCCAGGAACCTGGCGCTCCCCACTCTCTCCACCACAGCACCGTCGATGGTCAGCGGCAGGTGTTGGTTGTGACCCTTCCGGAAGTCAACAACAATCTCCTTGGTCTTGTCGACGTTCAGCAGGAGGTTGTTGTCCCTGCACCACGTGGCCAGAAGGTCAACCTCCAGCCTGTACTGAGTCTCGTCTCCCTTGGCGAGGAGACCCACCAGAGTCGTGTCGTCAGCAAACTTCACTACGCGGTTGTCGCTGTAGGTTGCAGCGCAGTCATGCGTCAGGAGGGTGAAGAGCAGCGGACTGAGCATGCAGCCTTGGGGGGCCCCCGTGCTCAGCGTGATGCTGGCGGAGATCTTGTCGCCCACACGTACCACCTGTGGCTTCTGACAGAGGAAGTCCAGTAGCCAGTTGCAGAGGTAGGTACTGAGGCCCAGTTTGTCAAGTTTGCTGATGAGACGTTGTGGCACAATGGTGTTGAAGGCAGAACTGAAGTCCACAAACAGCAATCTCACATACGAGTCCCTCCTCTCCAGGTGGGTGAGGCGCCTTCACGGTTAGGGTGAAGGCCGTCCTTCCTCAGCAGGTCGGGGCGGCCCCAGAAGGAAGGCCAGTTATCTATAAAATACAGTCCCTGCTTCTTACAGAACCCAGCCTTCCATCGATTAAGGGAGACTAATCTACTAAACCTCTCATCAGTGCCTCTCCCAGGCAGGGGGCCAGAGACAAATGCTCGATGCCGACTCATCTTTCTGACGAGATCACAAGTCCTCGCTATGTTTCTCTTTGTGATCTCCGATTGCCTCATCCTAACATCATTGGAGCCGACCTGTATCACTATGTCCGAGTAGCTAGTGTTGATAGAACTACGCTGTTGACTAGACCTATTCCGAGTCAGCTCCCTAAGATTAGCTTCTATGTCGGGTGCTCTGCCCCCAGGAATACACATTACCGTGGCTGGATTTTTAAGCGTAATATTTCGGGTAATGGAGTCACCTATGACCAAAGTGCGAGGGCCAGTAGACCGAGATGACTTTGGACGGCTATGCGTCTTACCTGGCTCATAGCGATTAGCAAGCCGCTTGGGGCTCCGTCGTAGTAAAGAGAGAGCTGAGCCAAAAGGCAAAACTCTCAATTTACCGGTCGATTTACGCTCCTACCCTCACCTATGGTCACGAGCAATGGACCGTGACCGAAAGAATGAGATCCCGGATACAAGCGGCCAAAATGAGTTTTCTCCGCAGGATGTCCGGGCTCTCCCTTAGAGATAGGGTGAGAAGCTCGGTCATCCGGGAGAGACTCGGAGTAGAGTCGCTACTCCTCCACGTTGAGAGGAGCCAGATGAGGTGGCTCGGGCATCTCATCAGGGTGCCTCCTGGACGCCTCCCTGGGGAGGTGTTCCGGGCATGTCCCACCGGTAGGAGACCCCGGGGACGACCCAGGACGCGCTGGAGAGACTATGTCTCTCAGCTGGCCTGGGAACGCCTTGGGATCCCCTGGGTGAGCTGGATGAAGTGGCTGGGGAGAGGGAAGTCTGGGAGTCCCTCCTGAAGCTGCCGCCCCCGTGACCCGACCCCGGAAAAGCGGAAGATGGATGGATGGATAATGATGATAATAATAATAATAATAATAATAATAATAATGATAAAAGTACATCTCAAACCAGCAATCTAATGTGAAACCGCAGTTGATATATTGGATAACAATATTTAGGCATAAATATGCATACACGTTATTTAAAACCTACTATAAGTAAATCGTAAATCTACATTCTGGCTTACATAGTTCACGGTAGGGGACGCAACACGTCCACTCACTGATCCGTTGATGCACAGGAAGGCAGTTCCCTCACTGATCCGTTCTCGCGATAAACTGAAAATGCGAATCACTCAGTGAGTTCACTCACAAATTCGTTCGTTGGCGAACGGGAAATGCAATTCACGACTCGTTCGTGAACGGGAAGTTACGTCATTTTCTTCTTCGTTTTGTTTTCCGGCAAGGTGGCACCAGGTTCAGTGGGCATTACTACAACCTACTGGTTGAAGTTATATGAACGGAAAAAAAGAACAAATCACTTTAGGAAGTGATCCGTTCACTCTCGTTCACTCAAAAGATTTGTTCTTTTTAAACGAGTCGTTCACTGACGAGCCAACACTGAAAGCGTGACGTAGTGGCAGTTGGTAGCAGTTTGTTTTGCTATCAAGCTACAGTAAGAACTCTCCGATGTTGGCTAAGTTTAGCTTTACTTGCTGGTCAGCGTGTCTCCCCGACAGCAGAGAGGACATATAGGTCGACGAATTTGACAGCCTGTTCAAGCACGTCGAGAATGTCTTTCCCGACAGGACAGGGATGAAGATGATAATATGGCGAGTCGTGGCATTGTGGCTATCTTTGTCACTACTAAGTTGGTAAGTTTCCATATTTTTCTCGTTTACGTTAATTGCTATTTGGTAGTCAGATCTAAACTCCTAATGTTTTTCCAACCAAAATTGTTTCAACCTAAATTGTTAAAGTGGAATCGATTAAGGCCAAATTCCGCCCTACGTGTTTAGTTAGCTTGTGCTAGTTAGCAAGTAGTTAGCTTGTGCTAGTTAGCAAGCTGCTATGTTGTGATGTGGCACCTGGTTGATTTAGCAGACTCTGTGATCAGTAGGTTTTGCTAACCCGTCCGAGACATTGTCTTGTTTTTTACCAAATTGCGGATGCTCGGGTCGTCCTTTCACCACCAATGGACCAAAAGATGTTTTTAGCGAAGACATCAGCACTGATGCGACTGGTCCAAATAAGACACTCAAATAAATGCCCTCCTTCACAATTCACGCGACTATGCAATACAGATTTGGCTCTTCGAGATTAAAACTCTCACGTCAGTAGTAGTACTGGATGCACCTGCTGCGAAAGATAAAGAAGCAGATCACAGGCAATCGAAAAGAAAGAGATTGCACTACATCAGGGGTCTCAAACTCAATTTACCCGGGGGCCGCTGGACGTAGATTCTGGGTGAGGCTGGGCCGCAGCAGGTTTTTCACAAGAAAAGCTCTTACAAAAACATTCCAGAGTTATCAAAAGTCTTTGTTTATTCATCCTTTTTTGTCTTAGAAAATTTAAATAAATTAACAACTCATAAGAAAAAAATAAATCAGTAAGAAATAAAATGATAACAATAATAATTCAGCAGATATAGAAGACTGAATAAACCAAATATAGTTGCTGACTAGAGAAATGTAATTATTATTCAGATTCAAATATCTGTATTAACAGCTCTTTAACCTGTAACTTTCTGAACATGAATGGAACATTGAACATAAACTGTTATGAACATGGCTTCTTCTGCCTACTTCTTACTGCTAGAGACCTGGCAGCGCTTCCTCTTGCATAGCCGAGCCACATTTGGCTTAAGGGAGGAGGCAGTCGAGACCCTCAGTAGGGCTTGAAGATGCTCATCTGTTAGTCTGGACCTGTACTTGGACTTATTGAAGTTCAAGGTAGAGAAGAGCTTTTCACACAAGTATGTGCTGCCGAAAAGACACATGATCCGCTTGAACATTCGGGAAAGCTCAGGAAAGCTGGGGGGCAATTCTCTCAAAAATTGCCCAAGCTTGTCTGTGTAGCACCCTTTTAAACCACTCAGTGTAGAACTTACCAGAGAATGGTGGGTGCTTGGGTCCGGTTTGCCCTCAGGTGGATACCACGAAGGTTCACCTAATTAAGTGAGGTCGGTGAAAACTACCAACCAAACAAACACTCGCTAAAATGAGACACAGAGCAACTATAACGTATTGGCGAAATTAGAACGAGCCATATTTTAATACACAAAACGAAAATAAATCCACATAGAACAGGGGTGGGCAAACTTTTTGACTCGCGGGCCGAACTGGGTTCTAAATTTGGACCGGAGGGCCGGACCAGGAGCAGATGGACGTAGGCGTTGTGTGAAGTCATATAAGCGACCTGTAAAGGTCATTGCATAAAAGATCTTGGCCTTTAGTAGGTAGTAAAGCATGGATATTCCAAACAAGTTTTTTGAAAACAAATGCATTTATTAACAGCATTAAAAAAATAATAATTCACTAAAAAACTGCTATCAGTGATTCTCGTAAAATACGACACTGTTATTATGAATAACAATCTCCATCACTTCAGTGCCTGCAGGTCAGATTAATGAAAGATGTTTATCTTATGAGATCACATCAAACGGCAAACATTCTGACCAAATATATCATCTTGAAGAATCGGGTGAAAGCATACATCCAAATAAAGTAATCAAAACAGCAACACGGTGAGGGGTATCTGAAAATCAGAGCAGAGTTTTAACTCGCAAACACCTGGTAACAGAGGTGAGGAAACGCGAAACACTTCCTTAAAGTAAGCCTTAAGAACTTTACAGGTTAAGATTAGTCGCAAATAGGTGGTGCATCAATGTCCTTGAGCATCCTGCATTTTTTCAAATGCATTTTTTTACAATAAACTTGAGAGCCTCCCGTTCATTTTCAGTGGGAACAGTGTTTTTGGTCTCCCTTTTTTGCTAGTGCGTCATAGTCTGGAGTAAAATTTGTTGTGGCAATTCTTAGGCGAGATCCGACGTGTTGGTCCGTTTACCTTGATCTGTGACGGGTTGATGTTGATGTGGCTGAACGTCACGTCGCGTACGTCGAGCCAAATTGGCCACTCTTTTTTAACATTCGGCACTCACTTCTTTTTTTCGGGCCACTCATTTTAATGGAAGGATTCCAGGGGAAGGTTTGTGGGTGGCTTTAGCGCAAAACTGCATCTGAAAGCTCAGCGCGCGAATTATAAGAATGCTGTCGTCAAAGCCCACGCTCTAAATTCGGGACTGATACGAATAGAGCGAGAGTGCGCCAAGTCCGTACTACTGAGTACGTACACGCACTTGTGAGTGTGCACCGAGCTTTCTGACACGGCTTCCGGTAGTAAATGCGCAGGCGAGCGCTTCGCCATCTACTGGGAAAACGCAGTCATTGCAGGCAAAATGACCAAAAAAAAAAAGTTTAATACAATTTGTTCAGGGTTGGCGGGCCGGATTAAACGGTCCCGTGGGCCGGATGTGGCCCGCGGGCCGTAGTTTGCCCACCCCTGACATAGAACAATGGCAAAAGACAAACTTCTTTTCACACGCGCACACGGATACACACACGCTTTTCACACGCGCACCCGGATACACACACGCTCAGAATTTTAGTGTAGTGGGCCCACTCACACACACACGCACACTCAGTACTCACGACGTATGAAATGTCCCTTTCAGTCCGCACCACCCCGTTGCAGGCCTGTTTCCCCGCCTTGCTCACTACTCAGCAAAGCTAAAATTCCTTGTCGGTTTTTTGCAGCTTGAGTACGTGGCAATAAAGTCAAAGTCAAAGTCAAAGTCAGCTTTATTGTCAATCCCTCCACATGTCACAACACACAAAGAGACCGAAATTACGTTTTTCTCTATCCCACGGTGACGAGACACATAACACGATAGACATACATGTACGCGACACAATATAAAAACAAGAAGGCAAAAATTCAAACAATCAACAGTAAGAGTGATGAATAAATAATAAATAAACAGATAACACAATAAATAACGGAGCCAGCAAGCATAGCGCAAAAGTAAAAAACATCATAAACAAAAAGGCACAAACAATAAATAAGAGTAATAACAAGTAATAAATAATAAGAGCCAGTGTGCATTCAGACAGTTCAGACAGTAAAAGTACAGGACGCTACGCAGAACGGGGGAGCGAGTTCAGGATCCTAACAGCCTGGAGTATGAAGCTGTTTGAGAGTCTGGAGGTGCGGGAGCGCAGGCTTCTGTACCTCTTCCCAGAGGGCAGAAGCTCGAACAAAGAGTGAGCGGGGTGACTCGCATCACTCACAATCGTGGTCGCCTTGCGGGTGAGATGGGAGGTGTAAATGTCCTTCAAGGAGGGGAGCGAAGCACCAGCAATCTTACCAGCAGTGTTCACTATGCGCTGCAGGGCCTTCAAGTTGTAGTCAGTGCAGCCGCCACCCCAAACAGCAATACAGCTGGAGAGGACGCTCTCAATGGTGCCGCGGTAAAATGCAGTCATGACGGCCGGAGGAGCGCTCGCTCGCCTGAGTTTCCGCAGGAAGTACAGGCGGCGCTGGGCTTTCTTTGCCAGTGACGCTGTGTTGGTGGACCAGGAGAGATCCCCACTGGTGTGCACCCCCAGGAACTTGGCGCTGCTCACTCGCTCCACCACAGCACCGTCGATGGTCAGCGGCAGGTGTTGGGTGTGACCCTTCCGGAAGTCCACAACAATCTCCTTGGTCTTGTCGACGTTCAGCAGGAGGTTGTTGTCCCTGCACCACGTGGTCAGAAGGTCAACCTCCAGCCTGTATTGAGTCTCGTCTCCCTTGGTGATGAGACCCACCAGAGTCGTGTCGTCAGCAAACTTCACGATACGGTTGTCGCTGTAGGTTGCAGTGCAGTCATGCGTCAGGAGGGTGAAGAGCAGCGGACTGAGCACGCAGCCTTGGGGGGCCCCCGTGCTCAGCGTGATGCTGGCGGAGATTTTGTCGCCAACACGTCAAGTCAAGTCAAGTTTATTTGTATAGCCCTAAATCACAAGCAGTCTCAAAGGGCTTCACATAGACAGAAATTGACAATTATTCTCAAAGCATCCCCTGATCTTAAGCTCCCAAAAGGGCAAGGAAAAACTTAAAAACCCCTACCAGGGGAAAATGAGAAACCTTGAGAAGGGACCACAGATGGAAGGATCCCCCTTTCAGGATCACCAAGTTGAAATGGATGCAGAGAGGGCACAAATGATACAACATGAAAATCAATTAAATAAAAAGTGGATGTCCATGTCATAGCAGAGGGCTGCCGAAGGAGCCCTCAATTGTCCTGGCAGTGTCTTCGAGGAGGTTGAGCTGCAGTTCCCCCATCCTGAATTGGCCCACGAGAATCCAGATAGCCGCTGTCAGCATGGGTGCCACCTAACCACCTCCCCGGCCGGGGAGGGGGGAGGGAGGTGGTGGAGAGGGAGAGAAAACAAACTCCAGCCGAATCGGCCACTACAGGTTGGTTAAAGGCCATGTCATAGAAATGTGTCTTTAAACGTGTCTTAAATGTTTCTACTGAGGTAGCAGTCCTAATATCCATTGGTAGGGCATTCCAAAGCTCTGGAGCCCGAATAGAAAATGCTCTAGAGCCTGCAGACATTTTCTTGGCCCTCGGTGTCGCTAAAAGGGTAGCGTTTTGCGAACGAAGGTTACGAGACGGAACATAAGGAACAACTAGGTCGACGAGATATGAAGGCGCTAAGCCATGCAGCGATTTATAGGTTAGTAGAAGAACCTTGAAGTCACATCTTAAATGGACCGGGAGCCAATGTAAGTTGGCTAGTATTGGGGTAATGTGATCAAATTTTCTTGTCCGAGAAAGCAGCCTTGCAGCAGCATTTTGTACTAACTGTAGACTTTTGATGCGGGACTTAGGAAGACCCGAAAATAGTACATTACAGTAGTCCAGGCGCGACGTGACGAACGCATGTATAATAGTTTCCGCATCACCAGTCGAGAGGATCGGACGAATCTTTGCAATATTACGTAGGTGAAAAAACGCAATTCTGGTTATATTCTTAATGTGCTTTTGAAAGGAGAGAGTTTGGTCAAATATTACCCCGAGATTAGTTACAGTATCGCTTTGATTGATAGTACTACCTAACACGTACTACCTGTGGCCTCTGACAGAGGAAGTCCAGTAGCCAGTTGCAGAGGTAGGTACTGAGGCCCAGCGCGTCAAGTTTGCTGATGAGGCGTTGTGGCACAATGGTGTTGAAGGCAGAACTGAAGTCCACAAACAGCAATCTCACATACGAGTCCCTCCTCTCCAGGTGGGTGAGGGCCGAGTGGAGGGCAGAGCAGATGGCATCCTCAGAAGACCGCTTGGCTCGGTACGCAAACTGGAAGGGGTCAGTGGTGGGGGGGAGAACGGATCGGATGTGCTCCATGACAAGCCGCTCAAAGCACTTCATGATGATGGGCATAAGTACCACGGGGCGGTAGTCATTGAAGCAGGACGGAGCGGGTTTCTTCGGCACAGGTACGATGGTGGCAGCTTTGAAACACGACGGGACGATGGCCTGCTCAGGGCTCGAAGCTTATTATTTGCCCAAGTTGCCCTCGGGCAAGTTGGAGAAAATTTTACTTGCCCGAAACAAAATTTTACTTGCCCGAATTTTTTTGGAGTGGAATTTTACTTGCCCGACACATTTTTGCAATAAAAAAGACAACACTATAAGTTTTGCCTTCATATGCCTTCGTATCCGCCAACCGGAAACAAGCTCTGCTGGTGCGCAGGCGCAGAAGAGCCAGGGACGGGTGAGGCAGCATGCATTTAATTACGAAGCGCTTTGCCGTTATCAATGTATTGCAGACTTACACGAGAAACTAACCGCTCCCTAGAAAACAAAATGTCGGACCAGAAGCGGCAGAAGTTGCGAGAAATTATGCACAAAATCGTCTTTTTACAGCTTGAAAACATGGTATTATGGCAGGGCAAGTTCGGGCAAGTGAGGAAAAATTCTACTTGCCCGTCTGCCATCGCTACTTGCCCCGGGCAATCGGGCAATCGTTAGTTTCGAGCCCTGCCTGCTGCAGGGAAGTGTTAAAGATGTCCGTGAAGACATCCGTCAGCTCACCAGCGCAGTCCTTCAGCGCCCGACCCGGGATGTTGTCAGGGCCCGCCGCCTTACGGATGTTGATGGCGGCAAGCGCCCTCCTCACGCTGTCGGCGGAGAGGCACAGGGGCAGCTCGTGTGAAGGGGGAGTGGCCTTCAGCGGGCAAGTGCTGTTCTGAGCGTCGAAGCGAGCAAAGAAGCGGTTGAGGTAATTGAGCAGACGGACGTCGCCTTCACAGCTCTGCGGCGCGGGCTTGTAATCCGTGATGGTCTGAATGCCCTGCCAAAGGCTCCGTGCGTCCCTGCTGTCCTTGAAGTGGGCGGTAATTTTGCACGAGAACGCCCTCTTTGCTTCTTTGATGCCCCGGGACAGGTCGGCCCTCGCAGTCCTCAAGCCAGCCTCATCCCCTGCTCTAAAGGCTTTGTCCCTGGCCCTCAGCAGCCTGAAGACAGCCCCTGTCAGCCATGGCTTCCGGTTAGCCCGAGTGACGATGGATTTTGAGAGAGTCACATCATCAATACACTTCCTGATGTAGGAGGAAACAGAGTCAGTATACTCCTCAATGTCTGTCCGATCGTCGCAAGTGGCAGCCCTCCTAAACATGTCCCAGTCAGTAGAGCCAAAGCAGTCACGCAGTGCATCAGAGGCACCCTCAGGCCACACCCGTACCTGCTTGCGAACCGGCCTGGACGCTCTCACCATTTGTCTGTATGCGGGCAAAAGCATAACAGTGATATGGTCAGAAAGTCCAAGATGGGGGAGGGGGGCGGCTTTGAAAGCTCCTTTATGCGAAGAGTAGACCCGGTCCAGGAAGCTGTCGCCACGCGTAGGAAAATTAACATGCTGGTGAAGCCTCGGAAAAACAGACTTCAGGTTAGCATGATTAAAATCCCCAGCGAAGATGGTGAAACCGTCAGGGTGCGCTGTCTCTTGTTCACTGACAGCCTGGTACAGTTCACTAAGAGCCGCGACCCTGTCGCCTTCGATGTTGGAAGGCGGGATGTAAACCGCGACTAGCAGAATCGCGGTAAATTCCCTTGGCAGGTAAAAAGGACGGCACTTAATGATCACGAACTCCGCCAGTGGCGAGCAGTGCTTGCATACCACTACAGAGTCCCGGCACCATTCGTCACGGATGTAGACGCATATTCCACCTCCACGAGATTTCCCCCCTTGTACAATGGCCCGGTCCGCCCGATAGCACGCTAGCCGCTCCAGATGTACGGCAGAGTCCGGAATGTTGACAGTCAACCAAGTCTCAGTGAACACGAGCACACAGCAGTCCCGCACTGTCCGGTTTGTAGATTGCAGCAGGCGAATGTAATCCATTTTGTTGTCCAGCGATCGAACATTCGCCAGAAGAATGGAAGGCACGGCCGGGCGAGCAGGGCTGGCCGCCAGCCTGGCCCGGACGCCCCCGCGTTTGCCCCTCTTCAGCCTCCTCGCACACCGCTTTCGACGCTTCCCAACCGGGGGAGGAATAGCAGACGAGCCCGGCGACGCTTCAGGACGTAGCAGTCCGAGCTCCTTTGATGTTCCCGCATCAAAGTCCAGAACTCGACAAAACTCGCTTTTGCCGATATCAAGCAGAACCTGCCTGCCGTACTTGTAGCACGACTCAGTACGACGAGACGAACAAAAAAAACTGCCGGACAAACACTCATTAGACGGACAAAACACCGTTTGGGCGGGACAGAGAGAGGTCGCTGCGTATGCACGCGCCGCCATCTTGAAAAGTGTGTCGGTCTCGGTTGTCCGTAGCTTGTGTGCGTGGCAAGATATGGTCTCTGTCGTCGGGTAGCTTGAGTGCGTGGCAAGATATGGTCTCTGTCGTCGAGTAGCTTGAGTGCGTGGCAACGAGATGGCAACGTAGCTCAGACGTTAACCGCGGTTGCTACGGCCTTGCTAATTTCCGGTTCCATGCTCGCTCCTCTTGCGACAACAAACTTTCCCGACGCGGCAAAAACTAACAGTCTGTACGTATCTTAAAACATACCACTGTATTCTTAGCAAATTATTTACCACCAACACCCTCAATTCCTTCGGAAGGATACCGCATACGTCCGTTCCGCTCAGTCTTTTTCAACTCTTTTTTCCCGGGGGGAAAAAACCTCTCCCCAACAACAGCCAATCACATTTGACTATGCAATGCCAATTTGTTTAATTGACCAATGAAATGGTATGAACACAAACACAACCTAACTTGCTTAAACAGACAGTTTACTTTTAAGTTTGGGTGACCTATATTTAAATAAAAAATAGGATTTATATACTATCATAATAATGAATATTATGACAATTACTGTAACAGAAATAATTAAATAAACTATTAGTCTGGTAATCACCGGGCTACACTCTCCCCCTTCTAAAAGGTTTTGATGTCCTCATCAAAAAAGGACTTACAGACATAATATAGTCAGCAAGTTTAAAGGGAAAAGGCCGAATTTGAACAAGTGAAACACACCAGAGGGTTTGACATGAGCTTCTTCTGGAGTTGCTGTAAAGCCCACTTCCCACCAACACTCCGTGGCTTAAAACAGTAACTGGATGGTCACAGGGTTCTCCAAGTTCATCATAACTCAGCCTGACCACTGGAAGAGTGACTCTCTTAGAACGTTCCACTTTCTGAATTTCCACTTCAGTTCTCTGACTTGAGTTGAGCTCTGTTTCCCCCTCTAAATCGTTGACTTCTGGGTCAGCATTGGGAGGCAGGCTTAGGCTCTCACTGACAATTGACTGTGCATTAGCCTCATCTTGAGCTTGTCTCGGCATGTCGTAGACTGGTAGAGCTTGGCTTATTGGCAACCTGGGATGTGTCTGTAACTTGTCCCAGGCAATCTTCCAGTAATTTGTCCACTGTTCCTCCTCGCAATCAGACTCAGAGGACATTCCTTCCTCGTGGTCGGGTGACTGTGGCTGTTCTTTTGTCTTTTGTTGGGATCTGGTTACCCGTCCTTGTTGTGGCTGCTCATCACCCTCGTCCACAGGGAGTCTCACGAGGTAACCGATGGGTAACAGATGATTACGATGGATGGTCTTCTCCACTCCCATGCCTCTCTCAGGCTTAATCTTGTAGACTGGTAGGTTCGACAGTTTTTCCACCACCACATACGGTGAGGGTCTCCATTTACATCTCAGTTTTTGTTTGCCTTGAACTCCAAAATTTCTCATCAGAACTCGGTCACCTTTGTCCAGAACTTGTTCTTTGACATGCTTGTCATGTGCTCTCTTGTTTCTTTGGTGGTTTTTGTCCGATGTCTCTGTAGCTAGTGTGTAAGCGCTTTGGAGGTCCCTCTTGAGATTGGCTACGTACTGGTGATAGGACTTGCCTTTTGGACTGGTATCGGCCACGTCAAAACAAACATCAACTGGTAGACGAGCTTCTCGGCCAAACATCAACAGATAGGGTGAGTAACCAGTGGCTTCATTCTGTGAACAATTGTAGGCGTGAACCAGTTGACTGATCTTTTGACTCCACTTTTGCTTCTGCTTGGTATCAAGAGTGCCTAGCATTGACAAAAGCGTACGGTTGAATCTTTCTGGTTGAGGATCCCCCTGAGGATGGTAAGGAGATGTTCTGGATTTTTGAATGCCTAACATCCTCAGGAGATCTTGGATCAACTTGCTTTCAAAATCCCGCCCTTGGTCAGAATGTATGCGGGCAGGGAGACCATAATGTACAAAGAACCGTTCACACAGAATCTTGGCTACAGTCATGGCTTTCTGGTCTTTGGCTGGAAAGGCTTGAGCGTAGCGGGTAAAATGGTCAGTCACTACCAGGATGTTAGCATAACCTTGAGAGTCTGGTTCAAGTGACAGGAAATCGATACACACGAGGTCTAAAGGCCCTTGGCTGGTTATCTGATTCAAAGGAGCAGCTTTTTGGGGCAGGGCTTTGCGGGTGATGCAATGGCCACAGTTTTTTACATACTGCTCCACTTCGGCACCCATCTTGGGCCAGTAAAATCGATCTCTGATAAGTTCAAGTGTCTTGTCTATGCCTACGTGACCAGACTCATCGTGTAGGGATTTCAGAACCATGGTGACATACTCTTTGGGTAGAACTAGCTGGTGCACTGGGGACCCATTTCTTTGCACATTTCTGTAGAGCAGGTTTTCTAGCTCTTGCTTGCTTCTTTATTCAACAGTGTGGAAATCGGGTTTTCAAAAGTGGCGAATGGTGTACCACCACTCAGTGATTGTTTGACTGGGGCAATATTAGGGTCATGGTCTTGGGCTTGGATGAGATCTTTATGACTGAACTGTGTTAATGAACCAAGATCCAGCCGAACTGGGTAGACGAAGGACTCAGGAATGGCGTCTGGGGACACTCCGAGCGATTCTGCGACGGTTGTGGACTCTTTATGGGTTTCTCTGCAAGTAATTTGTTTGCAGAGAGCTTTGACACCCTCCAGAGACACACTTTGCCATTCTTGTTTGGTATCGGAAACGGGCTTTTGCGAGAGTGAATCAGCATCTATATTGTTCCTGCCTGGTCTATACTGCAGGGTAAAATTGTAGGTGGACAAGGCGGAGAGCCAACGATGTCCTGTTGCGTTGAGTTTGGCAGTCGTGAGAATGTAGGTGAGCGGGTTGTTGTCTGTTCTCACAGTAAACTGAGCTCCATATAAATAATCGTGGAATTTGTCGACTACAGCCCACTTGAGTGCCAAAAACTCCAGCTGGTGTACTGGATAGTTCTTTTCAGATGTACTTAGCTTGCGGCTGGCGAAAGCGACTGGTCTTAACCCTTCTGGGTACTCCTGATTTAGAACGGCACCCAAACCTTGATAACTTGCATCGATGTGAAGCATGTAAGGTTTGGTCAGGTCAGCGAATGCCAGCACAGGAGCACTTGTGAGGCAGTGGATGATCCTTTGGAAAGCCTCTGAACAGGACTTGTCCCACCGATCACCGAAAGGCTCTTCTTTTTTGTAATAGTTCTTGTCTGGTGAAGGATTGGATTTTTTCTTCTTTTGTGTTGGAGGATAACCCTTGCATAGCTCGGTTAACGGACGAACGATGATGGAAAAGTTTTTGATGAATCTACGGTAATAACCACAAAACCCCAAGAAAGACTGGAGAGATGTGAGGTCTGTAGGTTGCGTCCACTTGGTCACAGATTCAACTTTGGCGGGGTCTGTGGCAATTCCATGCTCCGAGACGATGTGCCCAACATAGTTCACTTGGGGGCGACAAAACTGACACTCATCCAGAGACAGCTTGAGCCCAGCTTCTTCAAGGCGGTTAATGACTTTGAGAAGTCTTTGTTCGTGTTCCTCTAATGTTTTGCCAAACACAATCAGGTCATCCAGATAAACAATAACCTCTAGCATGTGCATGTCCCCAACTGTCTTCTCCATCAGTCTCTGGAACGTTGCAGGGGCACCAGTAATTCCTTGTGGCATCCGCTCAAACTGGAAAAAACCCAGGGGACATATAAATGCAGTTTTTTCTTTGTCCTCTTTGGCCATTGGGATTTGGTAGTAGCCACTGCGCAGATCCAGCACCGAAAACCACTTGCTGCCGGACAAACAGTCAAGGGCGTCGTCAATGCGAGGCACGGCATACTGATCGGGAATGGTTCTGCGGTTCAAGGTGCGGTAGTCGACACACATGCGAAGTTGGCCATTCTTTTTACGTGCAAGGACAATCGGGGATGCGTAGGGACTCCTTGATTCCTTTATGATTCCAGCAGCCAGCAGACCTTGTAGATGACGCCGGAGATCATCCAAGTCAGCAGGTGCAATGCGCCGAGACCGTTCTCTGAAAGGAGTGTTATTGTTTACCCGTATGTTATGCACTACTCCTCTTGCCAAACCCACATCCCACTCCTCTGTAGAAAACACATTGGGATGCTGAGCAAGCTTTGTACTGAGTCTTTCTTTCCATTCTTCGCTGATGTCTGAATCACTAAAGTTAAACAAGCAGGGGTCCATAGCTGGAACAATATTGGGATGGGAGCTTGGTGTATCAGTCACAACATCAGCGACATGTAAATGTGCAATCACAGTCCCCATAGGGATAGCAGTTGACTTTAGAGACTCATTTCGCAGAAGCACCAGAAACTTATTGGGGTCTAACATCTTAGAGAATAACACCGTTGGTTGGACTAGGACACTTGGAGGAAGAGAAGGTGAGTGAGCACGTTCAGTGAGGAGTATACTGTCTCCAAGGGTTTTCCTTTCTTTGACTCGACAAATGGCAATGTGTTCTGTGCCAGGTGCTATGATGAGAGGACCAGGACCTGCCCATTTTACATCAGCAACAGGTAAGTTGGTGTCGTCTTCGGGCCTTTTTTCTTCAGAAGAAGGTGAGTAGTTTTCTTTGTGCACTTGAACTTTAACGGACTTTACATTTTCCAGGACTTTCTGAGTAGAGTTTGACTGAAAAGGCCGAACACCCTTGACATTGGTGCCAATAAGAACGGGTATTGTCTCGGAACAACGAGGGTCAGGACACACCAAAGCCAGAACAGACACAGCCTTGGCTTTGTTCCATTTTGACTTGTCTGGCAGCCCCAACTCAACTTGCACATAGCCTTTATAGGGGTAACTATCTTTTGAGTCACTCAGGCCCCATATGGACAGACCAGTCACCGGGTTCAGCGGGATATGTGACAGATTTTCACTGTACCAGCTGTCAAAAATGATGGTAACTTGGGAGCCGCTATCCATGAGTGCCGTGCAGGGGTTGCCATTAATAGTTACTTGGGCAGTAGAAGGAGGTCCAACGAGACCTTCTGGCAAACTGTAGGTCTGCATGTGGACAGAACTCCTCTTCACATTTGCATTTGTATTATTTTCTCTTGCCTCTTCAGGTCTTTGACCTTGCGTGGACTTTCTTTGAGCTTGTAGGAGTTTCTGTATTACTTTGGGATAGTTCTCTGGAGCAATACATTTAGTTGCAATGTGCCCATCTTCGCCACACCGGTAACAAAAGAAATCACTTGAGTTTCTGGAAGTGAAAGTTCTTTGCTGCTGGGGCTTAGACGGAGTTTCTCTTTGACGGTTCTCAGAGGCTGAACTGTACTTGGGCTTAATTGACATTGCTGAGACTTGTTTTCTGAGCTTTACCACCTCTTTCTTTAGGGCTTGTACGTTTTTATCTTCTGAGCTCTCTGTTTTTATATCGACAGACGGGAAAAAACTTGTCATATTCCCACATGGCATTGATGAGGACGTAGTGAGCTCACATACTTGCGTTTTGAGTTGGTCTATTTCTGCCTTTAAACCTGTGATCTCAGTGTCTGAAGTTAACATGGCACTTTTTGCATAAACTGCTTTGGACGGTTGTAGTCTGCGGCGTGAAGCTTCATGCTCCTCTTCCTGACGTATCTCAGTGAGTAGCTGCAGGAAAATGGGCGGATTATCACGTCGTTCTCTCAGTCGGAGGTTCAGGATCATAAAATCAGATCTGGTGGCTCCTTTGATGAGCTGGTCGATGCGAGCGCGATCTTTGTGATCTACCCTTATGCCCCCTTTTTGGACGACTTTATTCAGGACTCGCTCCATGCGCCTCAAAAACTCGGATAGTTTCTCACTTGGGTGTTGGCACAGCATTCTGTAGGTAAAATAAAGTTCTTCTCCGCTCTCTGGTGTACCAAATGTACCAGTGGACGTTGCGCTGGGGTCATTGAATCGGACAGCTTGCAGGACCTCTAGTGCAGGACCTTTAACACTTTCCCTAATCCTCATCCTCTTTTCTCTTTCCGGACGTTCACATTCCTCAATCATGAGTCTGGCTTGTTCAATCCAATTTTCCAACTGTTCTTCTCCAGATGGTGTGGGCGTAACCCCTGAGAAGGTCCGCAGTCTCCTGAATGGGCTGATGTCACTGCTGGTGGGCTGTTGTGTCTGTTTCAAGATTTTACCAACAGCTTTGATGATAGCCTCAGGAGAGGACGCTTGCAGTGGGGGAATCAAACTAGGATGGGTTTGTGGCACACTTGGACCATCACTGGCTGCCTCATTCTCTAGTGCAGAAACTACAAAGATCCTCCATGGCCCAACAGAACATTCGGGAAATACATCAACAGGAATTGCGCTGGTATTGACCTTCTCTTTCCACTCACACAGCACAGTTAGGCTTTGAGAATGTGGGTCAAACATCCTTCCTCTCACTTTGACTCTCCCAAGTGCTTTGATTGTCTGCAAGGTTTCTTCAATGGTATTTGTTTCAGCCTCTGCAGGAACGTCTTTCAACAGCAAAGCGTTGGCCAGGTCTGTGCCTTCTCCAATACACCAGTTCTTCAGCTGAGCCATTCCCCCTGGTTGTGCAGTTACTTGGATCACTTGTCAGGACTAAATTTGATGGGCTTTAGTTTTTACAAGTAGCATTTAAATTTTAAGGGGATAACTAAGGCTTCGTTAAGGTGACTAACTTAAGGGTAAAGAATACAGAATTATTTTATTTTCTTATTATTACTATTAAACCTACACTTCTCTGGGTCAAACTAAATGTAGTTAAATGTAGTGCTATTTTATAACTATTTTAGAGCTAAATCAATCCCAGCGGTGCCTCCATTTTATGTAGCACCCTTTTAAACCACTCAGTGTAGAACTTACCAGAGAATGGTGGGTGCTTGGGTCCGGTTTGCCCTCAGGTGGATACCACGAAGGTTCACCTAATTAAGTGAGGTCGGTGAAAACTACCAACCAAACAAACACTAGCTAAAATGAGACCCAGAGCAACTATAACGTATTGGCGAAATTAGAAAGAGCCATATTTTAATACACAAAACGAAAATAAATCCACATAGAACAATGGCAAAAGACAAACTTCTTTTCACACGCGCACACGGATACACACACGCTTTTCACACGCGCACCCGGATACACACACGCTCAGAATTTTAGTGTAGTGGGCCCACTCACACACACACGCACACTCAGTACTCACGACGTATGAAATGTCCCTTTCAGTCCGCACCACCCCGTTGCAGGCCTGTTTCCCCGCCTTGCTCACTACTCAGCAAAGCTAAAATTCCTTGTCGGTTTTTTGCAGCTTGAGTACGTGGCAATAAACGGTCTCGGTTGTCCGTAGCTTGTGTGCGTGGCAAGATATGGTCTCTGTCGTCGGGTAGCTTGAGTGCGTGGCAAGATATGGTCTCTGTCGTCGAGTAGCTTGAGTGCGTGGCAACGAGATGGCAACGTAGCTCAGACGTTAACCGCGGTTGCTACGGCCTTGCTAATTCCCGGTTCCATGCTCGCTCCTCTTGCGACAACAAACTTTCCCGACGCGGCAAAAACTAACAGAGTCTGTACGTATCTTAAAACATACCACTGTATTCTTAGCAAATTATTTACCACCAACACCGTCAATTCCTTCGGAAGGATACCGCATATGTCCGTTCCGCTCAGTCTTTTTCAACTCTTCCTTTTTTCCCGGGGGGAAAAAAACCTCTCCCCAACAACAGCCAATCACATTTGACTATGCAATGCCAATTTGTTTAATTGACCAATGAAATGGTATGAACACAAACACAACCTAACTTGCTTAAACAGACAGTTTACTTTTAAGTTTGGGTGACCTATATTTAAATAAAAAACAGGATTTATATACTATCATAATAATGAATATTATGACAATTACTGTAACAGAAATAATTAAATAAACTATTAGTCTGGTAATCACCGGGCTACATCTGCTTTCCCACTCACCTCCCTGAACTTGGCTTTGAGTTCAGAGTTGCACTGCAGGTCAATGAGCTCCATTTGAAGCACAGGGGGGGCATCTTGCACATCAAAGCAGAAGGGGTCTGCATAAATTTGAAATGTGGCTCTGTGCGTCTTGAAGTCTGCAAATCTCTGTTTAAATTCCTCTTCTAGCTTTAAAATGGCATCCACATACTTCTCACTACTGAATGGTGTGCCTGAATCAATGAGTGCTTTGCATGTTGGGAAATGGCTAAGGTTTGTCTGAGAAAGCTGGGCTTTCCATAACATGAGTTTTGTAGAGAATGCTCTCACGTTGTCATAGGCAGCACTGACAAGTTGCCCCTGGCCTTGTAACTTCTTGTTCAGTACATTAAGCTCATGTGTAATATCAACAAGAAAAGCCAAGTCCATGAGCCATTTGGGGTCACTTAGCACGGGAACAGCAACCCCATCTTTCTCCATGAAGGCTTTCACTTCCGCTCTCAACTCAAAAAATCTCTTCAATATGCTTCCCCTGCTGAGCCAACGTACCTCGGTGAAGTAGAGCACATCCCCATGTTTTGACTCCATTTCCTCTAAAAAAGCACGGAACCTTCTGTGCTTTAAGCCCCTGGATCTGATGTAGTTGATACATTTCACAACGACAGACATAACATTGTCGAACTTCAGGCATTTGCTGCAAAGGGCCTGCTGATGGATAATGCAGTGCAGAGCAATGGCCTCCTCCACACTCTCCTCTTCCAATTTTTTTTTAACGAGTGCCACCAGTCCATTTTTCCTCCCTGTCATTGATGGCGCTCCATCAGTTGTTATTCCAGCAAACCTCTTCCATGATAAACCGGCATTCTCAATGGCCTCACATAGCTGGTGAAATATCTCCTGAGCGGTGGTCTGGCCATGCATTGGAATAACTGAGAGCAGCTCCTCTATGACTTCAAAATTGTCATCAACACCATCCCGGACACAGATGGCAAGCTGGGCAGTGTCGGTGATGTCTGTGGTCTCATCAAGAGCGACTGAGTATACACTGAAACATTTTGCTTTTTCACACAGTTGATCATAAACGTCACTTGACAGATCAGTAATGCGCTCTGCCACAGTGTTGGCAGAAAGGCTAATGTTGCTAAACTGACCTTGTTTTTCTGGACAGACAATACTTGCAGCCTGTAATATGCAGTTTTTGACAAATTCACCTTCTGTGAATGGCTTTCCTGCTTTAGCAATCATCTCGCTAACCACATAGCTAGCTTCGACTGCTGCATCATTCTCTTTGGTTGCTTTCTTAAAGAAATCCTGTTGCCTCAGTAGACCTGTTTTAAGATTAACAACCCGGTTGGCTCTCTCATCTCCCTGGCATTTCTCATACTCCTCAGCATGTCTAGTTGGGTAATGACGTCTCAAGTTGTATTCTTTGTGCACTGCAACTTTCTCTGTGCAAATAAGACACGTCGGGATGCCCCTGTGCTCAACAAAGAAATATTGCACTTCCCACTTCTCCTGAAATTGTCTGTGCTCATCACCAACCTTTCTCTTCACTGCAGGCTTTGAACAAGACATGTTTGGGGCTTTTGTAATATTATTTAGTTCTACTTGATGTCACTGTCGCGTTTCAGTTTCGGTGTTTTTCGGCGCTTCCGCATCCGGTCACATTGCCGCGCGTTCGCAATCATAGACATAATAAAAGGGTAGACCCTGCTGGGGGTGCTGCGCGGCGAGAAATGCGGCCGCCATCTTGGTCAGATGACCAATCGCTAATTCTGTTGTCACGAGCCTGAGCTACGGGAGCCCACAGGTGTTAAAAATATAAAAAACCCAGATGCATGTGAGAAAAAATGCGCGGGCCGCATTAACACAAAGATTTTATTTCAGGCAGGGGGCCGCAAAACATTGTCCTGAGGGCCGCAATTGGCCCGCGGGCCGCGAGTTTGAGACCCCTGCACTACATGATTACATTAGCTTGAACAAAACAATCCAGTAGCAAGACCTAAAATCCTGCAAGAACAAATCCGGATAATGGCCTAGTACATAAAGCGCAGTGTTGTGCTGTGAGATGAATTTCAGTGAGAACACCAGTTAGTTTTACTAATTTCAGTCTTATCTTAACTGATAAAGTGCATGCGCTGTATATTCCACTTTAATGTGTCTGACCTCTTTTGCGTTCTGGCAATGTGGTTCATTATATTGCTACAACATCATCTAGTTTATGATCTTAGTCTCCAGCAAAAAGTATTGAATTTGGCCTTACAGTTCTAATACTTTTCGGCACAGGACAAACATGTATTTGATTGAGTGTGTATAGTATGTTCCTTTTTGATTTGCTAGCCCTTCCTTAATTTGCAAACAGATAAGATAAATTCGACACGTGGCATTACAAGCCACCTGGACTTTTCCCAATGCCTCACATATAAAATATTTTTTGTAGCAACGTGTGGGCTTGCTGTAAGATAAGCAACATCAGTCGGTGATTATTGCTTCCTTGCCCTGCAGGTTCCCTAACTGCCATGTTGATTGCACAGAGCCAGACCAGGAGGCCCAAAGGTCTGAGCCTCGGCAGGACATCGATTTGGAGGGCGAGTCAGGGGACTCTCATCAGGAAGACGAGGTTGGCTTGACAGTTTGCGAGTAGCGGTTCTTATTCAACAATCACTCCCGATGATAGCATCACCATCAAATGCTTTTATCGAAACAATACCTCAAGCTTAAATATAAAAGTATTGTTTGTCTTGTAATATATGAATTTATTGACACACTTGAAGAGTTTAAGTGCAAAAGCAAACATTGCCATTCTTTGGTGAATTAAGTAAGATTTTACTTAAGATTTACTTAAATTTTAAGATGGCGGCGCCCCAGTCGGCTGCGGCTCGACGCGATTTCACAAATTTCACATAATATGCCGCCTAGGGCACTACTTATGAGACAAAGTTTAGGTTATCCATCCAGTAGGTAAGTTTATGATCGCCAGCGCCTGCTGGAGGTACGGTCATCAAGTGTTTTAGATGGACTCATAGACACAACTACCCTTGCCGGAGTGCTTCGGGCCCTAGCCCTGGAAGCTCACGTTGCAGCGGGCTCGCCGGGCAGCACACGCCGGAGAAGGAGTAAGCGGAGGCGGTGCGACCGGCGGCGAAAGCGCGGCTGTCGAGGTGGGCTAACGGCTAAGCTGAAGGCTAACCCCTACAAACCGCCACTTCCATCCATCTTCCTCTCCAACGTCCGCTCACTGGATAATAAAATGGACCATCTACAACTGGAACTCTCTTCAAAGAGGGAGGTTAGAGACTGCTGCGCTTTCATCCTGACGGAGACATGGCTGAACTCATCAATACCGGACTCCGCCGTTAGCCTGGAGGGGCTAGCTACATTCCCCGCTGACAGAAACAGCGACCTAAGCGGTAAATCCCGAGGAGGTGGGCTGTGTGTCTACATCAACAACAGCTGGTGCAAAAACGCTAGATCTGTCGCCAGCTTCTGCTCTTCGGACATCGAGCTTTTGACTGTCAACTGCAGACCCTTCTACCTGCCCAGGGAGTTTACTGTTGTTAGCATCACGGCCATGTATGTCCCTCCTAGCGCTAATACTAAAGAGGCCATGAGCGTTCTCTATCGAACAATCAGTGCAATCCACGCACACAGAGGGTGTTTTCATCATTGCTGGGGACTTCAACCAAGCTAACATGAAGACTATTCTCCCTCATTTTTACCAACACGTGGATTTTCCAACTCGGGGAGAGAACACTCTGGACTTGGTTTATACAAATATAAAAGATGCATTCAGAGCAGCCCCCCGCCCGCACCTCGGCTCTTCAGACCACCTATCTGAAATGCTAATCCCTGTTTACAGGCCCCTGCTGATCAGAGCAAAACCTACAGTGAAGCAGGTGAGGGTGTGGTCTGAGGGGGGCATGGAGCCGCTCCAGGACTGCTTTGAGTGCTCTGACTGGGACAGGTTCAGATCAGCAGCAACATATGACAATCAGATCGACATTGAGTACGCCATGACTGTGTTAGCCTACATCAACAAATGCACCGAGGACGTCAGCACCACTAAGACCATCATCAACCGAGCCAACCAACGACCCTGGATGACTGAGGAGGTTCGTCATACGCTGCGAGCACGGAACGCAGCCCTCAAGTCTGGCGACAAGGAGGCACTGAGGACAGCGAGAGCCAACTTGAACCGTGCCATCAGGTTAGCGAAGCGAAGCCACAGTCGAAAAATTCAGGATTTTTTCCACGACGCCAATAACACCAGGAGCATGTGGCAAGGCATACGAGCGATTACTGACTACAACTTACCCTCCCCCCCCGGTGGGTGAAGTTGATGGTGACTTCCTGAATGGTCTAAACAACTTCTTTGGGCGGTTTGAGGCACTAAACGGCACTCCGGCAGTTAAATCTGTTCCCCATCAGGAAGAGGAGGCACTCTGCCTTGACTCAGCCGACGTGTTGAAGACTCAGAAGAGTCAACCCACGTAAAGCCCCAGGCCCTGATAGCATACCTGGGCGGGTGTCATAGGAATGTGCAGGTCAGCTGGCTGGTGTCATCACAGACATTTTTAACATCTCGCTGGGCCAAGCCACGGTGCCTGTATGCTTCAAGGCTGCCTCCATCATTCCGGTGCCAAAGACACCTCAAATCACCTCATTCAATGACTACAGACCTGTGGCACTGACTCCCATCATGATGAAGTGCTTCGAAAGGCTGGTCAAAGACCACATCGTCTCCAGACTCCCCCCGACATTCGACCCGTTCCAGTTTGCCTACCGGAAGAACCGCTCTACTGAGGGTGCCATCTCCTCCGTTCTTCACCTGAGCCTGGCTCACCTGGAGGAGAGGAACACCCACGTGCGGTTGCTGTTCCTGGACTTCAGTTCAGCGTTTAACACCATCATTCCACAGCATCTGGTGGGAAAACTGGAAGGCCTGGGCTTCAGCAACCCCCTTCGGAACTGGCTGCTAGACTTCCTCACCAACAGACCTCAGTCAGTCCGGGTCGGACAGAACACCTCGGATGTCATCACCCTCAGCACAGGCTCCCCTCAAGGCTGCGTCCTGAGCCCCCTGCTGTTCACCCTGATGACACACGACTGCGCCCCCAGGTTCACCACCAATCACATCGTGAAGTTTGCAGACGACGCAACGGTGGTGGGCCTCATCAGCGATAACGACGACCTGGACTACAGAGAGGAGGTGGAGCAGTTGGTGGGCTGGTGCAGAGACAATGGACTGATCCTGAATGTGGATAAGACGAAGGAGATCATCGTCGACTTCAGGAAGAACCAGCCTCACCACGCTCCACTGATCATCAACAGCTCTGCTGTGGAGGTGGTCAGCAGCACTAAATTCCTGGGGGTCCACATCACAGACGACCTCACCTGGACTGGGAACACCACGACACTGGTCAAGAGGGCACAGAAGCGCTTGTACTTCCTGCGGAGGATGAGGAGAGCCCACCTGCCCCCACCCATCATGAGGACGTTCTACCGAAGCACCATAGAGAGTATTCTGACGAGCTGTCTCTCGGTGTGGTGTGGGGGTTTCAGCGCCTCCGATTGGAAGAACGTAAGGAGAGTGGTGAGGACAGCAGAGAGGCTCATCGGGGCTCCTCTTCCCTCCATTCAGGACTTGTCATCCCAGCGCTGCGTGTCCCAAGCCCAAAATATTATTAGTGACCCATCACACCCCCACCAAGGACTGTTCTCCCTGCTAAATTCTGGGAAGATGTTTCGCAGCATCCGCTGCAGGTCCACCAGGTTCTGCAATAGTTTTTTCCCTACTGTCGTCAGACTGTTGAACAGTCAACTTGGCGTTCCCCTGCGCGCTTTGTAAATACTGTTTTTGTTTCCTTCATTGCTGCACTTTATATTTATCTTATCTTATTTCATATTTATATAGAAATGTCACTTTTTGTCCAGCCGAAATATCATTCCTTTGTTGAAAGCCGTATGCAACGAAATTTTGTTTTGTGTGCACCAAGTGTTTACAAAATGACAATAAAGTGAAAAATCTAGAAAATCCCAGTAGATGATCTTCAAATAATTAATTTGCATATTATTCCATGACATAAGTATTTGATCATCTATCAACCAGTAAGAATTTTGGCTCTCACAGACCTGTTAGTTCATCTTTAAGAAGCCCGCCTTTCCCCCACTCATTACCTGTATTAACTGCACTTATTTGAACTCATTACCTGTATAAAAGATACCTGTCCACACACTCAATCAATCAGACTCCAGCCTATCCACAATGCTCAAGACCAGAGAGCTGTGTAAGGAGATCAGGGATAAAATTGTAGACCTGCACAAAGCTGGGATGGGCTACAGGACAATAGGCAAGCAGCTTGGTGAGAAGGCACCAACTGTTGCGCAATTATTAGAAAATGGGAGAAATTCAATCTCCCTCGGTCTGGGGCGCCATGCAAGATCTCACTTCGTGGGGCATTAATGATCATGAGGAAGGTGAGGAATGAGCCCAGAACTACACGGCAGGACCTGGTCAATGACCTGAATAGAGCTGGGACCACAGTCTATAAAAAACTGATCAGTAACACACTATGCCGTCTAGGATTAAAATCCTGCAGTGGACGCAAGGTGCCCTTGCTCAAGCCAACGCATATCAAGGTCCGTCTGAAGTTTGCAAATTACACATCTGGATGATCCAGAGGCGGTATGGGAGTAGGTCATGTGGTTTGATGAGACAAAAATAGAACTTTTTGTTTAAACCCCACTTGTCGTGTTTGGAGAAAGAAAAATGATGAGTACAACCCCAAGAACACCATCCCAACTGTGAAGGATGGCGGTGCAAACATCATTCTTTGGGGATGCTCTTCTGCAAAGGGAACAGGACGACTGCACCGTATTCAGGGAAGGATGAATGGGGCCATGTATCGTGAGATCTTGGCCAACAACCTCCTTCCCTCAGTAAGAGCATTGAAGATGGGTCGCGGCTGGGTCTTCCAGCATGACATCGACCTAAAACACAAAGCCAGGGCAACTAAGGAGTGGCTCCGTAGGAAACATCTCAAGGTCCTGGAGTGGCCTAGCCAGTCACCAGACCTGAATCCAATAGAGAATCTTTGGAGGGAGTTTAAAGTCTGTGTGGCCCAGCGACAGCCCTGAAACCTGAAGGCTCCGGAGGAGATCTGTTTGGAGGAGTGGGCCAAAATCCCTGCTGTAGTGTGTGCAAACCTGGTCAAGAACTACCGTATTTTCCGCCCTATAAGGCGCACCTAAAAACCTTTTTATCAAAAGTCAACAGTGCGCCTTATAGTCCGGTGCGCCTTATATAAGGATCAAGTGATGAATTTGTTGATCCATACTGGTTGTACACAGTGCTCTGCCAAAATGTTTTAGTACGTTTTAGTATGACTAGTAAATTACAAGGTCGCATCGCTTCCCAACATTACGGTAACTGTAGTCAGGGGGCGTCACCGAATAGCTGTTGTACCCGCGAGGCTATTTCATTTCAAAATAGGCTGCTCCGTTAATGTTTCGAGTAAATCTACGGATCGATATGGAAGGGAAACATAGGTAAGTAGTACCAATGCGTTAGATCGAGCTTTAGTCAGTTCTGATCATTTTATAGGAGCTCGTTTGAGAAACGCGATTGTTTACACTTTGCTGAGGCTCATGGGAGATTGCGAGCTGAGGGTCATGGGTTTTTGCGGATGGCTAATGCTATAACGATAGCTGCTATCCGCGCGAGGCTATTTCATGTCAAAATAGGCTGCTCTGTTCATGTTTCGAGTAAATCTACGGATCGATATGCAAGGGAAACATAGGTAAGTAGTACCAATGCGTTAGATCGAACTTTAGTCAGTTCTGATCATTTTATAGGAGCTCGTTTGAGAAACGCGATTGTTTACACTTTGCTAAGGCTCATGGGAGATTGCGAGCTGAGGGTCATGGGTTTTTGCGGATGGCTAATGCTATAACGATAGCTGCTATACGCGCGAGGCTATTTCATGTCAAAATAGGCTGCTCTGTTCATGTTTCGAGTAAATCTACGGATCGATATGAAAGGGAAACATAGGTAAGTAGTACCAATGCGTTAGATCGAACTTTAGTCAGTTCCAATCATTTTATAGGAGATCGTTTGAGAAACGCGATTGTTTACAGAGGGCTCGTTGGTTATTGGCTAGTGGGTGCATACCGCAACCCTAGTCAACCTCAGTTTGTTGCAGTAAAGCTTCTATTTTATGCGCCTTATAGGCCGGTGCGCCTTATATATGGACAAAGTTTTAAAATGGGCCGTTCATTGAAGGTGCGCCTTATACCCCGGTGCGCCTAATAGGGCGGAAAATACGGTACAGGAAACGTCTGATCTCTGTAATTGCAAACAAAGGTGTCTGCACCAAATATTAAGTTCTGTTTTTCTGAGGTATCAAATACTTATTTCATGCAATAAAATGGAAATTGATTACTGTTTTTTCCATGTATAATGCGCAAAATTTAACAAATCTATTGTCCTAAAATCTGGGGTGCGCATTATACATGGGTACAAAAAAAAAATATATATTTTTTTTAAATCCGGATATGATACGGAGGCCGCCATTACAGATGCGCTTTCTTCTCTGCTGTTCACTTCAAACACGCTCCATACGAACACAGTGCTCTCGTATCAGACGCTTGCTCGATCACCTGCTCGTTTGCTGTCACAATGTACCCTACACAAATCCGAAACATTTCTTCGCTATTAAGTTTGCTAGCGCATGCGCAGTGATACTGACCGGCAGAATAACATCCGGTTGTTCCCAAAGATGATCTTTTTTCTGAAATAATTCTACGTTTACGGACTTAAGTAGGAGTCAAAATTTGGGTGCGTATTATACATGGGTACAGGCTTTTTTCCAGCATCGACATGCCATTTTTAGGGTGCGTATTATACATGGGGCGCATTATACATGGAAAAAAACGGTATTTAAAAATCATACAATGTGATTTTCGGGATTTTTTTTTTAGATTCCATCACTCACAGTTGAAGAGTACCTATGATAGAAATTACAGACTTCTACATGCTTTGCAAGTGGGAAAGCCTGAAAAAAAACAGTGTATCAAATACTTGTTCTCCCCACTGTGTATACTGTATATTTGGTTGTGCGTTAAAGCTAAAACAATTTATTTAGGGCATTTGAAGTCAACACGTATTTAACAATTAAGAGGTTAACTTCCCTCCATCCCCCCATCCCTTTGTATGATGTCTTCAGGCGGGTGAGAGCTTGGCTTCGCACCTCCAGTCGTACAGAAATGAACAGTCACAAGGGGATCATCAAAAAGAAGAGCAGTCCACTCAAACGGTGGACAAAGAAGAGACTCATTCGGAGGTAAGTCAAATATCAAGTTGTTATTCTCACCGATTTTATAAAAAAATAAAAATAAAAAAATAAAAATGTTGAACGTACATCAATGCTCAAATTGTTGCCTAACTGGGCAATAGTTACTTACTTCACTACTGCCTGGTTATTATAAATGCGACATTTGGAGTCCATGCAAACTCGGTTATTCCTCAAAGTCAAAACAATTCCAAAGTTTTGCTTGACCTTTATCTTCCAGCCCCATGAACTGGACAAGCCCAGCTTAGAGGCAACCTCAGAGATCGTCAGAGCTATTTCCCAGCCAAAGGAGGAACACAAGCTACACTTGGAAATGGAAAACTTTGATGTACCTGCTGCTCAAGAACAAGAATCAGTTGTCCTGATTAGGTCTTCCGATACAGACTATGAATCCACAGTTGAGGGAAATGACAGTCCTGGTATTCCTAGCCTTCAAAACATTATAACAGTCAGGCAAGAATATCACAATTCTATTTAATTTGAGATTTAATTCATTAAGATATTTCATGAAGCGCTGCCTTTTTTTCCCTCCTAAATTGTTAGATTACAAAAATTTGCTCTTGTCATCTTAGTGTTTTGGACGATGAAAATGACGAAGCTCATTCTGACGTCCTTGACTCTGAGTTGCCTGCTGAATGCATGGAAGAGGCTAATCCCTATCATCATGGCAGGTAGTGAACTACTTTTAATCGGTCAATCCCAGATGAAAGATTCTGAATTCTATTAAAATGTTGTTGTAGGCTTCCTCCAGTCATTTTGGAAAACATGTCAAACGCTCACACAACTGGTACCAAAATTCACAGTGACCCACCGAATGCCCAGGCTGCTCAGCATCTGGATGACAGCGTATCACACCCGCTCAACGAGCAAGTAAGTAACATAGGCAACAAATGGCTGCCGCCTCCGCAAGCACCAATTTCAGTTTTGATATCGTCCCTCAGGACTTGAATATTGCCAACACCGCGGACACCGATCCTACCGTGAACAGCAAAGACCCTGAAGACATCCCAACGTTTGATGAGTGGAAGCGGAAGATGATGGAGGTGGAGAATGAAAAAAGTACTGTTCTATTATTGTGCTTTTTTTTTTATTTTTTATTTTATTAAATAGAATACCGTGTTTTCCGGTCTACAAGGCACACCTAAAAACCTAACATTTTCTCAAAAGCCGACAGTGCGCCTTATAGTCCGGTGCGCCTTATATATGGATCAATTGATGAATTTGTGGATCCATGCTGGTTGTACACAGTGCTCTGCCAACATGTTTCAGTACGTTTTAGTGCGTCTAGTAAATTACAAGGTCGCATCGCTTCCCAGCATTGGAAGGTCAGGGGGCGTCACTGAATAGCTGTTGTACCCGTGAGGCTATTTCATTTCAAAATAGGCTGCTCCGTTAATGTTCTGAGTAAATTTACAGATCGATATGGAAGGGAAACATTGGTAAGCAGTACCAATGTGTTAGATTGAATTTTAGTCAGTTCCGATCATTTTATAGGAGATCGTTTGAGAAACGCTATTGTTTACACTTTGCTGAGGCTCATGGGAGTCTGCCAGCTGAGGCTCATGGGAGTTTGCGGGTGGCTAATGCTATAGTGATAGCCGCTATACCAGAGATGGGACCAAGTCTCACATGTGCAAGTCTCAAGTAAGTCTTAACCTTCAAGTCTCAAGTAAGTCCCAAGTCCTTTTTTTCTTGGGCAAGTCAAGTCCTTAAATAAAAGTTAAAAAGTTAAAGTCCCAATGATCGTCACACACACATCTGGGTGTGGTGAAAATTGTCCTCTGCATTTAACCCATCCCCATGTGATTTTGATCCATCCCCTGGGGGAGAGGGGAGCAGTGAGCAGCAGCGGTGCCGCGCTCGGGAATCATTTGGTGAAATAGGTCAAGTCCAAGTCAAGTACTTAAATAGGTCAAGTTAACTGTAGTTTTTATTTATTAACTTGCTCTATATTAAGTCATATTTATTTAATTCAGTTTCATCATCATATTCATTGCATTAAACTATATATACACACACCTATTTAGATAAATGAAAAGCACTTACTTGGCAGAATGGCTCCACAGATGATGGACAAAGTTTGAAGTTGTCGTCTGGCTGTCCGAAATGTTTTTGTTGGCATCTCGCACTGTGCTTTCCATCTTTTGCCATCATAAAAGTAATTGCGATAGCCGAAGGTGTTGACTCGCGGTACCGCTCCCACTGACATGTTTGCGCATGTCTGATATAAAGGGCCGTGATTCGCCAATAAACACGTTCAGTAGGTAGAGAGGGCACGACAAATTGATTGACAGGGTAGTGATCCAGTCATGACAACGCCATTCTCAGCTTGCGCTCCTACCGCGTTATCGATATATATTTTTTTATGTATTATTAATTTTATATTCAAACTGAAAACATAAACTAAATAACACTGAAGTCATTCAAGTCATTGTGTCTCAAGTCAAGTCCCGAGTCTTTAACTTCCAAGTCGAGTCAAGTTTTTTCATTTTTTGTCAAGTCACAAGTCATCAAAACAGCGACTCGAGTAGACTCGAGTCCAAGTCACAGTGACTCGAGTCCCCATCTCTGCGCTATAAGCACGAGGCTATTTCATGTCAAAATAGGCTGCTCTGTTTTGAGTAAATTTACGGATCGATATGGAAGGGAAACATAGGTAAGCAGCATGCGTTAGATCGAACTTTAGTAATTTCTGATCATTTTATTGGAGATAGTTTGAGAACCGCGATTGTTTACAGAGGGCTCATTGGTTATTGGCTAGTGGATGCATACCGCAACCCTAGTCAACCTCAGTTTGTTGCAGTATAGCCTCTATTTTATGCGCCTTTTACTCCGGTGCGCCCTATATATGAAATAATTTCTAAAATAAAAAATTCAATGAGGGTGCGCATTATAATCCAGTGCGCCTTTTGGTGTGATAAATACGTAGTCTTAGAAAACAATTACCGTATTTTCCGCCCTATAAGGCGCACCTAAAAACCTAAATTTTTATCAAAAGTCAACAGTGCGCCTTATAGCCCGGTGCGCCTTATATATGGATCAAGTGATGAATTTGTTGATCCATACTGGTTGTACACAGTGCTCTGCCAAAATGTTTTAGTACGTTTTAGTACGACTAGTAAATTACAAGGTCGCATCGCTTCCCAGCATTACGGTAACTGTAGTCAGGGGGCGTCACCGAATAGCTGTTGTACCCGCGAGGCTATTTCATTTCAAAATAGGCTGCTCCGTTAATGTTTCGAGTAAATCTACGGATCGATATGGAAGGGAAACATAGGTAAGTAGTACCAATGCGTTAGATCGAACTTTAGTCAGTTCTGATCATTTTATAGGAGATCGTTTGAGAGACGCGATTGTTTACACTTTGCTGAGGCTCATGGGAGATTGCGAGCCGAGGCTCATGTTTTTTTGCGGATGGCTAATGCTATAACGATAGCTGCTATACGCGCGAGGCTATTTCATGTCAAAATAGGCTGCTCTGTTCATGTTTCGAGTAATTCTACGGATTGATATGGAAGGGAATCATAGGTAAGTAGTACCAATGCGTTAGATCGAACTTTGGTCAGTTCTGATCATTTTATAGGCACTCGTTTGAGAGACGCGATTGTTTACACTTTGCTGAGGCTCATGGGAGATTGCGAGCTGAGGCTCTTAGGAAATTGCGGATGGCTAATGCTATAACGATAGCTGCTATACGCGCGAGGCTATTTCATGTCAAAATAGGCTGCTCTGTTAATGTTTCGAGTAATTCTGCGGATCGATATGGAAGGGAAACATAGGTAAGTAGTACCAATGCGTTAGATCGAACTTTAGTCAGTTCTGATCATTTTATAGGAGCTCGTTTGAGAGACGCGATTGTTTACACTTTGCTGAGGCTCATGGGAGATTGCGAGCTGAGGCTCATAGGAAATCGCGGATGGCTAATGCTATAACGATAGCTGCTATACGCGCGAGGCTATTTCATGTCAAAATAGGCCGCGCTGTTAATGTTTCGAATAAATCTACGGATCGATATGGAAGGGAAACATAGGTAAGTAGTACCAATGCGTTCGATTGAACTTATGTCAGTTCCAATCATTTTATAGGAGATTGTTTGAGAAACGCGATTGTTTACAGAGGGCTCGTTGGTTATTGGCTAGTGGGTGCAGACCGCAACCCTAGTCAACCTCAGTTTGTTGCAGTAAAGCTTCTATTTTATGCGCCTTATAGGCCGGTGCGCCTTATATATGGACAAAGTTTTAAAATGGGCCGTTCATTGAAGGTGCGCCTTATACCCCGGTGCGCCTTATAGGGCGGAAAATACGGTAATACAATGCTCGTATTTTTTTCCCCATTAGCTCTGTCCACACATACTTCTACTAATGGGGGTTCCAATGTAGTCAAGAAGATGCAAAAAAACTTCAACAACTATGCTTCCGTGGAGTGTGGAGCAAAAATTCTTGGTGCTAATCCAGAAGCTAAGGTATGTTATGTGACACTAACAGCAGCCCCATAATGACCAATCAAGATGGTATTTTTTATTTATTTGTCGCTTTCAGAGCACTTCGGCCATATTGAAGGAGAATATGGACTTGTACATGCTTAATCCCTGCAGTAATAAAATCTGGTATGTGTTTTACATAAAACACCAGATGTCTTTTCAAAAATATTTCCTTGTTAGCTTTTGATAAATGACTCTCTTGCAGGTTCATCATTGAGCTCTGTGAGCCCATTCAGGTGAAGCAGTTGGATATTGCCAATTTTGAGCTCTTTTCTTCTACACCCAAAGACTTTCTCGTCTCCATTAGCGACAGGTAAACTGCAAACCTTTTTTTTTTTCCCGATGAGCTACCAAACAGCAAATGCACTTTCTTGCTGCGTTTGTCAATATACTCATGTAGATACCCGACCAACAAATGGCTCAAATTGGGAACCTTTCATGGCCGGGACGAACGCACAGTACAGAGCTTCCCATTGGATGAGCAGCTTTATGCTAAATATGTCAAAGTAAGACCAGTAGTTTTTTATTTTTCTTTCTAGCTGTTATTGGACTGCCCATATCCTCTTCTGCTTATTTTGCTTTGTATTTTAGGTATTCCGAATTCATAAAATGACACAGTATATAGTTATGTAACCTAATTCTATAATTTCAATATTAGAAGCATGTGAGATTGTTTTCAATGCACCTATTTAGCTTAATTTTTTTTCCTTCTACCCCTCCTCCCTTCTCTTGCTTCAGATGTTCACCAAGTACATAAAGGTTAGCCTTTGTTTTGTGTAGATGTTTGCCAATTGAATGAATTCAATAGGACTCGTGGAAGGGAGTATATTTGTTAACATACTTGTCCTTTTGGCTGATCAGCTTCCCTTCTAACATGCAGCTAACAATGATAGAATCAGTTTTCCTTAACAAATCTTCAAATTTGCTTTATGAATGAGCTGTTGTATTTTCTAACTCCTCTAGGTGGCACTCTGTTCAACATTGGGCTGAAAGTACACTAACATTTCTGAACCCCTTTTATTCAAACCAACAGTGTCATCTAGAGAAGTAAAAAAAGTAGATAAAACTGGTTCATATAGCAAATTTGAAGCTTGATTTTTCTCATCACTAATCTTCCTACATACACATCAATCAAATATCGTAATTTTGGACTATAAATCGCTCCGGAGTATAAATCGCACCAGCCATAAAATGCCCAAAAATGTGAAAAAAAACATTCCGTAATTTTCGGACTAAAAGTTGCACCGGAGTATAAATCGCACCAGCCATAAAATGCCCCAAAAAGCTAAAAAAAACATATAAGTCGCTCCGGAGTATAAATCTCATTTTGGGGGGCAATTTATTCGACAAAATCCAACACCAAGAACAGTCATGAACGAGCAACAACAGGCTAAACCAGGACTGGGCAAACTTTTTGACTCGCGGGCCGAACTGGGTTCTAAATTTGGACCGGAGGGCCGAACCAGGAGCAGATGGACGTAGTGTTTGTATGAAGTAATATAAGCGACCTGTAAAGGTCATTGCATAAAAGATTGTGGCCTTTAGTAGGTAGTAAAGCATGGATATTCCAAACAAGTTTTTTGAAAACAAATGCATTTATTAACAGCATTAAATTTTTTTAATAATAATTCACTAAAAAACTGCTATCAGTGATTCTCATAAAATACGACACTGTTATTATGAATAACAGTCTCCATCACTTCAGTGCCTGCAGGTCAGATTAATGAAAGATCTTATGAGATCACATCAAACAGCAAACATTCTGACCAAATATATCATCTTGAAGAATCGGTGAACGCATACATCCAAATAAAGTAATCAAAACGGCAACACGGTGAGGGGTATCTGAAAATCAGAGCAGAGTTTTAACTCACAAACACCTGGTAACAGAGGTGAGGAAACGAGAAACACTTCCTTAAAGTAAGCCTTAAGAACTTTACAGGTTAAGATTAGTCACAAACAGGTGGTGCATCAATGTCCTTGAGCATCCTGCATTGTTTGAAAATGAGAATGGTCGCTAGTTTCAATCCCTGCTATGTGTACAAATCATATTCAAAATGCCTCCCCTTCATTTTCAGTAGGAACAGTGTTGTTGGTCTCCCTTTTTTGCTAATGCGTCATAGTCTGGAGTAAAATTTGTTGTGGCAATTCTTAGGCGAGATCCGAGGTGTTGGTCCGTTTATCTTGATCTGTGACGGGTTGATGTTGACGTTCATGTGGCTGAACGTCACGTCGCGTACGTCGAGCCAAATTGGCCACTCTCTTTTAAACGCTCGGCACTGTGTCCACCTTGCTTTTCCTTGGGCGACTCATTTTAATGGAAGGATTCTAGGGGAAGGTTTGTGGGTGGCTTTAGCGCAAAACTGCATCTGAAAGCTCAGCGCGCGAATTACAAGAATGCTGTCGTCACAGCCCAAGCTCCAAATTCGGGACTGATACAAATAGAGCGCGGGTGCGCCATGTCCGTACTACTGAGTACGTACACGCACTTGTGAGTGTGCACCGAGCTTTCTGACACGGCTTCCGGTAGTAAATGCGCAGGCGAGCGCTTCCCCATCTACTGGGGAAACGCAGCCATTGCAGGCAAATTGACCAAAAAAGAAAAGTTTAATACAATTCGTTCAGGGTTGGCGGGCCGGATTAAACGGTCCCGTGGGCCTGATGTGGCCCGCGGGCTGTAGTTTGCCCACCACTGGGCTAAACGATAGGTATGCTAACGTGACATAAACACAAACTAAGAGCTGAGAACGGCCCTGACGTAAAATTCAGAGTTATTCAAAAAACGATTACATAAATAACACGTTAATAAAACCATCTACGTTACTCCAATTCATTAAATCCATCAATCGTCCTTTGTCAACAATGCGTGCGCGCCGCTGACGGCTCTTGCACTTCAAAATATTCCACAGGCCCATATAACGATATATAAGTTATATATCAAATAACTATTACCGTTTTTTTTCCATGTATAATGCGCTCCATGTATAATACGCACCCTAAAAATGGCATGTCGATCTTGGAAAAAAGCCTGTACCGATGTATAATACGCACCCAAATTTGGACTCCTACTTAAGTCCGTAAACGTAAAATTATTTCAGAAAAAAGATCATCTTTGGGAACAACCGGATGTTATTCTGCCGGTCAGTATCACTGCGCATGCGCTAGCAAACTCGATAGCGAAGAAATGTTTCGGATTTGTGTAGGGTACATTGTGACAGCAAACGAGCAGGTGATCGAGCAAGCGTCTGATACGAGAGCATTGTGTTCGTATGGAGCTTGTTTGAAGTGAACAGCAGAGAAGAAAGCGCATCTGTAATGGCGGCCTCCGTATCATATCCATATATTAAAAAAAAAAAAGAAAAAGATTTTTTTTTTTTTGTACCCATGTATAATGCGCACCCAAGATTTTAGGACAATAAATTAATTACATTTTGCGCATTATACATGGGAAAAAACGGTATATAAGCAATAATGTTATCAAACCATCTGTGCACTCTAAATCAGTGGTCCCCAACCTTTTTTTGCGCCACGGACCGGTTACATGTCAGAAATATTTTCGCGGACCGGCATTTATATAAATAAATAATACATTTATATAAATAAATAAATACATTTATAATAAATATATAAATACGATGAAATAAAATGATACGACTGACATAAAAGTCAAAGTCAAAGTCTGCTTTATTGTCAACGTCTTCACATGCCGAGACACACAAAGAGATCGAAATTACGTTTTCTCTATCCCACGGTGACAGGACATATTACATGATAGACATACAAGTAAACGACGCAATATAAAAAACAAGAAGGCACAAACAATAATTAATAAGACTAATAATAAATAAACAGATAACACAACAAACTAGAATTTTGCAATTTCTGGAGAAATTGCGTGTGAAGGCGAAATGTATGAATAACTTCTTCGGGGAATGCTGCCGAACGATGTTGAAACGTGTTGAATTACTTGAGAAATGTAGAATATTTGGAGAATTTGTGGTGAATTTCAAAATAAAAGATGTGAAGTTTTTGGTAAGTGGGAAGTTGTGGAATAGGTAGAAAAATGATGAACAGTTGAAAGTTGGAATGGGTTGAATCGGTTGAAAAATGTAGAAATGAGAAGGGAAAAAGGAATTGGGTGTGAATTTCAAAATAAAAGATGTGAAGGTTTTGGGAAGTTGTGGAATAGGTCGAAAAATGATGAACAGTGAAGTTGGAATGGGTTGAATCGGTTGAAAAATGTAGAAATGAGAAGGGAAAAGGGAATTGGGTGTGAATTTCAAAATAAAAGATGTGAAGTTTTTGGTAAGTGGGAAGTTGTGGAATAGGTAGAAAAATGATGAACAGTTGAAAGTTGGAATGGGTTGAATCGGTTGAAAAATGTAGAAATGAGAAGGGAAAAGGGAATTGGGTGTGAATTTCAAAATAAAAGATGTGAAGTTTTTGGTAAGTGGGAAGTTGTGGAATAGGTAGAAAAATGATGAACAGTTGAAAGTTGGAATGGGTTGAATCGGTTGAAAAATGTAGAAAGGAGAAGGGAAAAGGGAATTGAGTGTGAATTTCAAAATAAAAGATGTGAAGTTTTTGGTAAGTGGGAAGTTGTGGAATAGGTAGAAAAATGATGAACAGTTGAAAGTTGGAATGGGTTGAATCGGTTGAAAAATGTAGAAATGAGAAGGGAAAAGGGAATTGGGTGTGAATTTCAAAATAAAAGATGTGAAGTTTTTGGTAAGTGGGAAGTTGTGGAATAGGTAGAAAAATGATGAACAGTTGAAAGTTGGAATGGGTTGAATCGGTTGAAAAATGTAGAAATGAGAAGGGAAAAAGGAATTGGGTGTGAATTTCAAAATAAAAGATGTGAAGTATTTGGGAAGTTGTGGAATAGGTAGAAAAATGATGAACAGTTCAAAGTTGGAATGGGTTGAATCGGTTGAAAAATGTAGAAATTAGAGTACAAAAACGGAATTTGAGAGAATTTTGGTTGAATTTCAAAATAAAAGATGTGAAGTTTTTGGTAAGTGGGAAGTTGTGGAATAGGTAGAAAAATGATGAACAGTTGAAAGTTGGAATGGGTTGAATCGGTTGAAAAATGTAGAAATTAGAGTAGAAAAACGGAATTTAAGAGAATTTTAGTTGAATTTCAAAATAAAAGATGTGAAGTTTTTGGTAAGTGGAACGTTGTGGAATAGGTAGGCAAAAGATGAACAGTTGAAAGTTGGAACGAGTTGAATCGGTTGAAAAATGTAGAAGTTAGAGGTGAAAAACGAAATTTTGTGAAAATTTGTCGGAATTTTTAACGTGAAAACGTGAAATTTTCGAATTTGGGAATTTTGGGAATATCGAGAATCCTTCCGAATGTGATTAGAATGTGCTGAATGATGTGAATTTCAAATTGGAACGACGTAAATGTGAAATGTCGAATGTGCCATTAAGAATGAATGGGGAAAAATTTGTCGGAATTTGGGGAATTTTGCGGAATCGGAAAATATTCGGAATGAGAAAAATGGAAGCCACCCTTTCCTGAATATTTGGAATACGTGAAAAGTGGAATGGAGTGAATCGGATGAATTATGTGGACGATGAAACGGGACAAAAAAGTGAGGAGAATAAAATAGAAGAATAACTAGAATTTTGCAATTTCTGGAGAAATTGCGTGTGAAGGCGAAATGTATGAATAACTTCTTCGGGGAATGCTGCCGAACGATGTTGAAACGTGTTGAATTACTTGAGAAATGTAGAATATTTGGAGAATTTGTGGCGAATTTCAAAATAAAAGATGTGAAGTTTTTGGTAAGTGGGAAGTTGTGGAATAGGTAGAAGAATGATGAACAGTTGAAAGTTGGAATGGGTTGAATCGGTTGAAAAATGTAGAAATGAGAAGGGAAAAAGGAATTGGGTATGAATTTCAAAATAAAAGATGTGAAGGTTTTGGGAAGTTGTGGAATAGGTCGAAAAATGATGAACAGTTGAAAGTTGGAATGGGTTGAACCGGTTGAAAAATGTAGAAATGAGAAGGGAAAAGGGAATTGAGTGTGAATTTCAAAATAAAAGATGTGAAGTTTTTGGTAAGTGGGAAGTTGTGGAATAGGTAGAAAAATGATGAACAGTTGAAAGTTGGAATGGGTTGAATCGGTTGAAAAATGTAGAAATGAGAAGGGAAAAGGGAATTGAGTGTGAATTTCAAAATAAAAGATGTGAAGTTCTTGGTAAGTGGGAAGTTGTGGAATAGGTAGAAAAATGATGAACAGTTGAAAGTTGGAATGGGTTGAATCGGTTGAAAAATGTAGAAATGAGAAGGGAAAAAGGAATTGGGTGTGAATTTCAAAATAAAAGATGTGAAGGTTTTGGGAAGTTGTAGAATAGGTCGAAAAATGATGAACAGTTGAAAGTTGGAATGGGTTGAATCGGTTGAAAAATGTAGAAATGAGAAGGGAAAAGGGAATTGGGTGTGAGTTTCAAAATAAAAGATGTGAAGTTTTTGGTAAGTGGGAAGTTGTGGAATAGGTAGAAAAATGATGAACAGTTGAAAGTTGGAATGGGTTGAATCGGTTGAAAAATGTAGAAATGAGAAGGGAAAAGGGAATTGGGTGTGAATTTCAAAATAAAAGATGTGAAGTTTTTGGTAAGTGGGAAGTTGTGGAATAGGTAGAAAAATGATGAACAGTTGAAAGTTGGAATGGGTTGAATCGGTTGAAAAATGTAGAAATGAGAAGGGAAAAGGGAATTGAGTGTGAATTTCAAATTAAAAGATGTGAAGTTTTTGGTAAGTGGGAAGTTGTGGAATAGGTAGAAAAATGATGAACAGTTGAAAGTTGGAATGGGTTGAATCGGTTGAAAAATGTAGAAATGAGAAGGGAAAAGGGAATTGGGTGTGAATTTCAAAATAAAAGATGTGAAGTTTTTGGTAAGTGGGAAGTTGTGGAATAGGTAGAAAAATGATGAACAGTTGAAAGTTGGAATGGGTTGAATCGGTTGAAAAATGTAGAAATGAGAAGGGAAAAGGGAATTGGGTGTGAATTTCAAAATAAAAGATGTGAAGTTTTTGGTAAGTGGGAAGTTGTGGAATAGGTAGAAAAATGATGAACAGTTGAAAGTTGGAATGGGTTGAATCGGTTGAAAAATGTGGAAATGAGAAGGGAAAAGGGAATTGAGTGTGAATTTCAAAATAAAAGATGTGAAGTTTTTGGTAAGTGGGAAGTTGTGGAATAGGTAGAAAAATGATGAACAGTTGAAAGTTGGAATGGGTTGAATCGGTTGAAAAATGTAGAAATGAGAAGGGAAAAGGGAATTGGGTGTGAATTTCAAAATAAAAGATGTGAAGTTTTTGGTAAGTGGGAAGTTGTGGAATAGGTAGAAAAATGATGAACAGTTGAAAGTTGGAATGGGTTGAATCGGTTGAAAAATGTAGAAATGAGAAGGGAAAAAGGAATTGGGTGTGAATTTCAAAATAAAAGATGTGAAGTATTTGGGAAGTTGTGGAATAGGTAGAAAAATGATGAACAGTAGAAAGTTGGAATGGGTTGAATCGGTTGAAAAATGTAGAAATTAGAGTACAAAAACGGAATTTGAGAGAATTTTGGTTGAATTTCAAAATAAAAGATGTGAAGTTTTTGGTAAGTGGGAAGTTGTGGAATAGGTAGAAAAATGATGAACAGTTGAAAGTTGGAATGGGTTGAATCGGTTGAAAAATGTAGAAATGAGAAGGGAAAAGGAAATTGGGTGTGAATTTCAAAATAAAAGATGTGAAGTTTTTGGTTAGTGGGAAGTTGTGGAATAGGTAGAAAAATGATGAACAGTTGAAAGTTGGAATGGGTTGAATCGGTTGAAAAATGTAGAAATGAGAAGGGAAAAGGAATTGGGTGTGAATTTCAAAATAAAAGATGTGAAGCTTTTGGTAAGTGGGAAGTTGTGGAATCGGTAGAAAAATAATGAACAGTTGAAAGTTGGAATGGGTTGAATCGGTTGAAAAATGTAGAAATTAGAGTGGAAAAACGAAATTTTAGAGAATTTTGGTTGAATTTCAAAATAAAAGATGTGAAGTTTTTGGGAAGTGGGACGTTGTGGAATAGGTAGGCAAAAGATGAACAGTTGAAAGTTGGAACGAGTTGAATCGGTTGAAAAATGTAGAAGTTAGAGCTGAAAAACGAAATTTTGTGAAAATTTGTCGGAATTTTTAACGTGAAAACGTGAAATTTTTGAATTTGGGAATTTTGGGAATGTCGAGAATCCTTCCGAATGTGATTAGAATGTGCTGAATGATGTGAATTTCAAATTGGAACGACGTAAACGTGAAATGTCGAATGTGCCATTAAGAATGAATGGGGAAAAATTTGTCGGAATTTGGGGAATTTTGCGGAATCGGAAAATGTTCGGAATGAGAAAAATACAAGCCACCCTTTCCTGAATATTTGGAATACGTGAAAAGTGGAATGGAGTGAATCGGGTGAATTTTGTGAAAGAAGAAGCGGGACAAAAAAGTGAGGAGAATAAAATATAATAATAACTAGAATTTTGCAATTTCTGGAGAAATTGCGTGTGAAGGCGAAATGTATGAATAACTTTTTCGGGGAATGCTGCCGAACGATGTTGAAACGTGTTGAATTACTTGAGAAATGTAGAATATTTGGAGAATTTGTGGTGAATTTCAAAATTGAAAGTTTGGAATATTTGGTAAGTGGGAAGTTGTGGAATAGGTAGGCAAAAGATGTACAGTTGAAAGTTGGAACGGGTTGAATCAGTTAAAAAATGTAGAAGTTAGGGCAAATGTTGAATCCCCGTAGAGAATGAATGGGGAAATAAAAAAAAGCAATTGCGCCAAAATCTTTCTAAATTTGGAACAAAAGAAAAAAAACGGCCTCAGGAGGTTCACTTTTGGGGTAAAAATGTTGAAACGGGTTAAATCGGACAAAAAACGAAGACGTTAGCGCAAATGTAGCTATTTGGGGCACTTAGTGTTGAAATAAGGTCACTTCCGGCTTGATTTGGGTCATTTCCGGTCTAATTTGGGTCACTTCCGGTTTTATTGGGTCACTTCCGGTTTAATATAGGTCACTTCCGGTTTAGCTGAGGTCACTTCCGGTTAATTTGGGGTCACTTCCGGTCTAAAAAGGTCACTTCCGGTTCATTTGGGGTCACTTCCGGTTTGATTTGGGGTCACGTCCGGTTTACCAGAGGTCACTTCCGGTCTATTTGGGGTCACTTCCGGTTTATTTGGGTCACTTCCGGTTTAATTTGGGTCACTTCCGGTTCGTCTGAGGTCACTTCCGGTTTATTAGGGGTCATTTCCGGTCTAAAAAGGTCACTTCCGGTACATTTGGGGTCACTTCCGGTTTGATTTGGGGTCACTTCCGGTTTACCTGAGGTCACTTCCGGTCTATTTGGGGTCACTTTCGGTTTGATTTGGGCCACTTCCGGTTCATTCTGGGTTCATTGGTGGCACTTCAGGGTCATCCAAGATGGCCGCCACACTGGAATTGGGGGTCAAGGGTTGAATTGTGTAAGCATAGTGGAAGTGGGGGTGAATGGGAGTGAATGTGGTAAGCATAGTGGAAGTGGGGGTGAATGGGAGTGAATGTGGTAAGCATAAGGTGAATAAAGGGAATAAATCTGGAATGGGTTGAATCGGTCGAAAAATGTAGAAATTAGAGTCGAAAAACGAAATTTTGGAGAATTTGGTTGAATTTCAAATGTGAAAGTTTGGAATTTTTGGTAAGTGGGAAGTTGTGGAATAGGTAGGCAAAAGATGAACAGTTGAAAGTTGGAATGGGTTGAATCGGTTGAAAGATGTAGAAATTAGAGTAGAAAAAGGGAATTTGAGAGAATTTTGGTTGAATTTCAAATTTGAAAATTTGGAATTTTTGGTAAGTGGGAAGTTGTGGAAAAGGTAGGCAAAAGATGAACAGTTGAAAGTTGGAATGGGTTGAATCGGTTGAAAAATGTAGAAATTAGAGTGGAAAAACGGAATTTTAGAGAATTTTGGTTGAATTTCAAATTTGAAAATTTGGAATTTTTGGTAAGTGGGAAGTTGTGGAATAGGTAGGCAAAAGATGAACAGTTGAAAGTTGGAATGGGTTGAATCGGTTGAAAAATGTAGAAATTTGAGGTGAAAAACGAAATTTTGTGAAATGTCGAATGTGCCATTAAGAATGAATGGGGAAAAATTTGTCGGAATTTTGGGAATTTTGCGAAAACGGAAAATCTTCGGAACAAGAAAAATACAAGCGCTCACGTCGAGAATATTTGGAATACGTCAAAAGTGGAATGGAGTGAATCGGATGAATTTTGTGGAAGAAGAAGCGGGACAAGGAATAAAATATAATAATAACTAGAATTTTGCAATTTCTGGAGAAATTGCGTGTGAAGGCGAAATGTATGAATAACTTTTTCAGGGAATGCTGCCGAACGATGTTGAAACGTGCTGAATTACTTGAGAAATGTAGAATATTTGGAGAATTTGTGGTGAATTTCAAAATTGAAAGTTTGGAATATTTGGTAAGTGGGAAGTTGTGGAATAGGTAGGCAAAAGATAAACAGCTGAAAGTTGGAATGGGTTGAATCGGTTGAAAAATGTAGAAATTAGAGTAGAAAAACGAAATTTTGGAGAATTTGGTTGAATTTCAAATTTGGAATTTTTGGTAAGTGGGAAGATGTGGAATAGGTAGGCAAAAGATGAACAGTTGAAAGTTGGAACGGGTTGAATCAGTCAAAAAATGTAGAAGTTAGAGCAAATGTTGAATCCCCAGAGAGAATGAATGGGAAAACAAAAAAAAGCAATTGCGCCAAAATCTTTCTAAATTTGGAACAAAACAAAAAAAACGCCCTCAGGAAGTTCACTTTTGGGGTAAAAATGTTGAAACGGGTTAAATCAGACAAAAAACTAAAAAGTTAGCGCAAATGTAGCTATTTGGGCCACTCAGTGTTGAAATAAGGTCACTTCCGGTTTGATTCGGGTCACTTCCGGTCTAGTTTGGGTCACTTCCGGTTTATTTGGGGCACTTCCGGTTTAAAACAGGTCACTTCCGGTTTAGCTGAGGTCACTTCCGGTTTATTTGGGGTCAATTCCGGTCTCAAAAGGTCACTTCCGGTTCATTTGGGGTCACTTCCGGTTTGCTTTGGGGTCACTTCCGGTTTACCAGAGGTCACTTCCGGTCTATTTGGGGTCACTTCCGGTCTAATTGGGGTCATTTCCGGTTTATTTGGGTCACTTCCGGTTTAATTTGGGTCACTTCCGGTTCGTCTGAGGTCACTTCCGGTTTATTTGGGGTCATTTCCGGTCTAAAAAGGTCACTTCCGGTACATTTGGGGTCACTTCCGGTTTGATTTGGGGTCACTTCCGGTTTACCTGAGGTCACTTCCGGTCTATTTGGGGTCACTTTCGGTTTGATTTGGGGCACTTCCGGTTCATTCTGGGTTCATTGGTGGCACTTCAGGGTCATCCAAGATGGCCGCCACACTGGAATTGGGGGTCAAGGGTTGAATTGTGTAAGCATAGTGGAAGTGGGGGTGAATGGGAGTGAATGTGGGAATCATAGTGGAAGTGGGGGTGAATGGGAGTGAATGTGGTAAGCATAAGGTGAATAAGGGGAATAAATGTGGAACGGGTTGAATCGGTTGAAAAATGTAGAAATTAGAGTGGAATAACGGAATTTGAGAGAATTTTGGTTGAATTTCAAATTTGAAAATTTGGAACTTTTGGTAAGTGGGAAGTTGTGGAATAGGTAGGCAAAAGATGAACAGTTGAAAGTTGGAACGGGTTGAATCGGTTGAAAAATGTAGAAATTAGAGTGGAATAACGGAATTTGAGAGAATTTTGGTTGAATTTCAAATTTGAAAATTTGGAATTTTTGGTAAGTGGGAAGTTGTGGAATAGGTAGGCAAAAGATGAACAGTTGAAAGTTGGAATGGGTTGAATCGGTTGAAAAATGTAGAAGTTAGAGGTGAAAAACGAAATTTTGTGAAATGTCGAATGTGCCATTAAGAATGGATGGGGAAAAATTTGTCGGAATTTTGGGAATTTTGCGGAATCGGAAAATTTTCGGAATGAGAAAAATACAAGCGCTCATGTCGTGAATATTTGGAATACGTGAAAAGTGGAATGGAGTGAATCGGATGAATTATGTGGAAGATGAAACGGGACAAAAAAGTGGCGGGAATAAAATAGAATAATAATAATAATAATAATAAAGTAAATGGAGTAGAATAACATATGTGTGAAGGCCTTCGCCTTCACACAATAATAAAGTGAATGGAGTAGAATAACATATGTGTGAAGGCCTTCGCCTTCACACAACTAGAATTTTGCAATTTCTGGAGAAATTGCGTGTGAAGGCGAAATGTATGAATAACTTTTTCGGGGAATGCTGCCGAACGATGTTGAAACGTGTTCAATTACTTGAGAAATGTAGAATATTTGGAGAATTTGTGGTGAATTTCAAAATTGAAAGTTTGGAATATTTGGTAAGTGGGAAGTTGTGGAATAGGTAGGCAAAAGATGAACAGTTGAAAGTTGGAATGGGTTGAATCGGTTGAAAAATGTAGAAATTCGAGTAGAAAAACGAAATTTTGGAGAATTTGGTTGAATTTCAAATGTGAAATTTCGGAATTTTTGGTAAGTGGGAAGTTGTGGAATAGGTAGGCAAAAGATGTACAGTTGAAAGTTGGAACGGGTTGAATCAGTTAAAAAATGTAGAAGTTAGAGCAAATGTTGAATCCCCATAGAGAATGAATGGGAAAATAAAAAAAGCAATTGCGCCAAAATCTTTCTAAATTTGGAAAAAAAAACAAAAAACGGCCTCAAGAGGTTCACTTTTGGGGTAAAAATGTTGAAACGGGTTAAATCGGACAAAAAACGAAAAAGGTAGCGCAATTGTAGCTATTTGGGGCACTTAGTGTTGAAATAAGGTCACTTCCGGTTTGATTCGGGTCATTTCCGGTCTAATTTGGGTCACTTCCGGTTTATTTGGGTCACTTCCGGTTTTATATAGGTCACTTCCGGTTTAGCTGAGGTCACTTCCGGTTTATTTGGGGTCACTTCCGGTCTAAAAAGGTCACTTCCGGTTCATTTGTGGTCACTTCCGGTTTGATTTGGGGTCACTTCCGGTTTACCAGAGGTCACTTCCGGTCTATTTGGGGTCACTTCCGGTCTATTTGGGGTCACTTCCGGTTTATTTGGGTCACTTCCGGTTTAATTTGGGTCACTTCCGGTTCGTCTGAGGTCACTTCCGGTTTATTAGGGGTCATTTCCGGTCTAAAAAGGTCACTTCCGGTACATTTGGGGTCACTTCCGGTTTGATTTGGGGTCACTTCCGGTTTACCTGAGGTCACTTCCGGTCTATTCGGGGTCACTTTCGGTTTGATTTGGGGCACTTCCGGTTCATTTTGGGTTCATTGGGGGCACTTGAGGGTCAATCCAAGATGGCCGCCACACTGGAATTGGGGGTCAAGGGTTGAATGTGTAAGCGTAGTGGAAGTGGGGGTGAATGGGAGTGAATGTGGGAAGCATAAGGTCAATGCATTTGGAATGGGTTGAATCGGTCGAAAAATGTAGAAATTAGAGTAGAAAAACGAAATTTTAGAGAATTTTGGTTGAATTTCAAATTTGAAAATGTGGAATTTTTGGTAAGTGGGAAGTTGTGGAATAGGTAGGCAAAAGATGAACAGTTGAAAGTTGGAATGGGTTGAATCGGTTGAAAAATGTAGAAATTAGAGTGGAAAAACGGAATTTTAGAGAATTTTGGTTGAATTTCAAATTTGAAAATTTGGAATTTTTGGTAGGTGGGAAGTTGTGGAATAGGTAGGCAAAAGATGAACAGTTGAGAGTTGGAATGGGTTGAATCGGTTGAAAAATGTAGAAATTAGAGGTGAAAAACGAAATTTTGTGAAATGTCGAATGTGCCATTAAGAATGAATGGGGAAAATTTGTCGGAATTTTGGGAATTTTGCGGAATCGGAAAATTTTCGGAACGAGAAAAATACAAGCACCCATGTCATGAATTTTTGGAATAAGTGAAAAGTGGAACGGAGTGAATCGGATGAATTTTGTGGAAGAAGAAGCGGGACAAAAAAGTGAGGAGAATAAAATAGAATAATAATAAAGTAAATGGAGTAGAATAACATATGTGTGAAGGCCTTCGCCTTCACACAATAAAGTGAATGGAGTAGAATAACATAAGTGTGAAGGCCTTCGCCTTCACACAATAATAAAGTGAATGGAGTAGAATAACATATGTGTGAAGGCCTTCGCCTTCACACAATAAGAGCCAGTGTGCATACAGACAGTAAAACTACAGGACGCTACGCAGAACGGGGAAGCGAGTTCAGGATCCTGACAGCCTGGAGTATGAAGCTGTTTGAGAGTCTGGTGGTGCGGGAGCGCAGGCTTCTGTACCTCTTCCCAGAGGGCAGAAGCTCGAACAAAGAGTGAGCGGGGTGACTCACAACACTCACAATCGTGGTCGCCTTGCGGGTGAGATGGGAGGTGTAAATGTCCTTCAAGGAGGGGAGCGAAGCACCAGCAATCTTACCAGCAGTGTTCACTATGCACTGCAGGGCCTTCAAGTTGTAGTCAGTGCAGCCGCCACCCCAAACAGCAATACAGCTGGAGAGGACGCTCTCAATGGTGCCGCGGTAAAATGTAGTCATGACGGCCGAAGGAGCGCTCGCTCACCTGAGTTTCCGCAGGAAGTACAGGCGGCGCTGGGCTTTCTTTGCCAGTGATGCGGTGTTGGTGGACCAGGAGAGGTCCTCACTGATGTGCACCCCCAGGAACTTGGCGCTGCTCACTCTCTCCACCACAGCACCGTCGATGGTCAGCGGCAGGTGTTGAGTGTGACCCTTCCGGAAGTCCACAACAATCTCCTTGGTCTTGTCGACGTTCAGCAGGAGGTTGTTGTCCCTGCACCACGTGGTCAGAAGGTCAACCTCCAGCCTGTATTGAGTCTCGTCTCCCTTGGTGATGAGACCCACCAGAGTCGTGTCGTCAGCAAACTTCACTATACGGTTGTCGCTGTAGGTTGCAGTGCAGTCACGCGTCAGGAGGGTGAAGAGCAGCGGACTGAGCACGCAGCCTTGGGGGGCCCCCGTGCTCAGCGTGATGCTGGCGGAGATTTTGTCGCCAACACGTACTACCTGTGGCCTCTGACAGAGGAAGTCCAGTAGCCAGTTGCAGAGGTAGGTACTGAGGCCCAGCGTGTCAAGTTTGCTGATGAGGCGTTGTGGCAAAATGGTGTTGAAGGCAGAATTGAAGTACACAAACAGCAATCTCACATACGAGTCCCTTCTCTCCAGGTGGGTGAGGGCCGAGTGGAGGGCAGAGCAGCTGGCATCCTCAGAGGACCGTTTGGCTCGGTACGCAAACTGGAAGGGGTCAATGGTGGGGGGGGAGAACGGATCGGATGTGCTCCATGACAAGCCGCTCAAAGCACTTCATGATGATGGGTGTAAGTGCCACGGGGCGATAGTCATTGAAGCAGGACGGAGCGGGTTTCTTCGGCACAGGTACGATGGTGGCAGCTTTGAAAAACAACGGGACGATGGCCTGCTGCAGGGAAGTGTTAAAGATGTCTGTGAAGACATCCGTCAGCTCACCAGCGCAGTCCTTCAGCGCTCGACCCGGGATGTTGTCAGGGCCCGCCGCCTTACGGATGTTGATAGCGGCAAGCACCCTCCTCACGCTGTCGGCGGAGAGGCACAGGGGCAGATCGTGTGAAGGGGGAGTGGCCTTCAGCGGGCAAGTGCTGTTCTGAGTGTCGAAGCGAGCAAAGAAGCGGTTGAGGTCATTGAGCAGACGGACGTCGCCTTCACAGCTCTGCGGCGCGGGCTTGTAACCCGTGATGGTCTGAATGCCCTGCCAAAGGCTCCGTGCGTCCCTGCTGTCCTTGAAGTGGGTGGTAATTTTGCACGAGAACGCCATCTTTGCATCTTTGATGCCCCGGGACAGGTCAGCCCTCGCAGTCCTCAAGCCAGCCTCATCCCCCGCTCTAAAGGCTTTGTCCCTGGCCCTCAGCAGCCTGAAGACAGCACCTGTCAGCCATGGCTTCCGGTTAGCCCGAGTGACGATGGATTTTGAGAGAGTCACATCATCAATGCACTTCCTGATGTAGGAGGAAACAGAGTCAGTATACTCCTCAACGTCTGTCCAATCGTCGCAAGTGGCAGCCCTCCTAAACATGTCCCAGTCAGTAGAGCCAAAGCAGTCACGCAGTGCATCAGAGGCACCCTCAGGCCACACCCGTACCTGCTTGCGAACTGGCCTGGACGCTTTCACCATTTGTCTGTATGCGGGCAAAAGCATAACAGTGATATGGTCAGAAAGTCAAAGATGGGGGAGGGGGGCGGCTTTGAAAGCTCCTTTATGCGAAGAGTAGACCAGGTCCAGGAAGCTGTCGCCACGCGTAGGAAAATTAACATGCTGGTGAAGCCTCGGAAAAACAGACTTCAGGTTAGCATGATTAAAATCCCCAGCAAAGATGGTGAAACCGTCAGGGTGCGCTGTCTGTTGTTCACTGACAGCCTGGTACAGTTCACTAAGAGCTGCGATCCTGTCGCCTTCGATGTTGGAAGGCGGGATGTAAACCGCGACTAGCAGAATCACGGTAAATTCCCTTGGCAGGTAAAAAGGACGGCACTTAATGATCACGAACTCCGCCAGTGGCGAGCAGTGCTTGCATACCACTACAGAGTCCCGGCACCATTCGTCACGGATGTAGAAGCATATTCCACCTCCACGAGATTTCCCCCCTTGTACAATGGCCCGGTCCGCCCGATAGCACGCTAGCCGCTCCAGATGTACGGCAGAGTCCGGAATGTTGACAGTCAACCATGTCTCAGTGAACACGAGCACACAGCAGTCCCGCACTGTCCGGTTTGTAGATCGCAGCAAGCGAAGGTAATCCATTTTGTTGTCCAGCGATCGAACATTCGCCAGAAGAATGGAAGGCACAGCCGGGCGAGCAGGGTTGGCCGCCAGCCTGGCCCGGACGCCCCCGCGTTTGCCCCTCTTCAGCCTCCTCGCACACCGCTTTCGACGCTTCCCAACCGGGGGAGGAATAGCAGACGAGCCCGGCGACGCTTCAGGACGTAGCAGTCCGAGCTCCTTTAATGTTCCCGCATCAAAGTCCAGAACTCGACAAAACTCGCTTTGGCCTGACACGGCTATGTCTATGTCAAGCAGAACCTGCCTGCCGTACTTGTAGCACGACTCGGTACGACGAGACGAACAAAAAAAACTGCCGGACAAACACTCATTAGACGGACAAAACACCGTTTGGGCGGGACAGACAGAGGTCGCTGCGTATGCACGCGCCGCCATCTTGATCCAGAATCGATTGTCATCGACAAAGGACGATTGATGGATTTAATGAATTGGAGTGACGCAGATGGTTTTATTAACGTGTTATTTATGTAATAGTTTTTTAATAACTCTGAATTTTACGTCAGCGCCGTTCTCAGCTCTTAGTTTGTGTTTATGTTTATGTTTGTGTTTAGCCCAGGAGTGGGCAAACTACGGCCCGCGGGCCACATCCGGCCCACGGGACCGTTTAATCCGGCCCGCCAACCCTGAACAAATTGTATTATTAAACTTTTTTTTTTTTGGTCATTTTGCCTGCAATGACTGCGTTTTCCCAGTAGATGGCGAAGCGCTCACCTGCGCATTTACTACCGGAAGCCGTGTCAGAAAGCTCGGTGCACACTCACAAGTGCGTGTACGTACGTACTCAGTAGTACGGACTTGGCGCACTCTCGCTCTATTCGTATCAGTCCCGAATTTAGAGCGTGGGCTTTGACGACAGCATTCTTATAATTCGCGCGCTGAGCTTTCGGATGCAGTTTTGAGCTAAAGCCACCCACAAACCTTCCCCTGGAATCCTTCCATTAAAATGAGTGGCCCGAAAAAAAGAAGTGAGTGCCGAATGTTAAAAAAAGAGTGGCCAATTTGGCTCGACGTACGCGACGTGACGTTCAGCCACATCAACATCAACCCGTCACAGATCAAGGTAAACGGACCAACACCTCGGATCTCGCCTAAGAATTGCCACTACAAGTTTTACTCCAGACTATGACGCACTAGCAAAAAAGGGAGACCAACAACACTGTTCCCACTGAAAATGAACGGGAGGCTCTCAAGTTTATTGTAAAAAAATGCATTTTGAATATGATTTGTACACATATCAGGGATTGAAACTAGCGACCATTCTCATTTTCAAACAATGCAGGATGCTCAAGGACATTGATGCACCACTTATTTGCGACTAATCTTAACCTGTAAAGTTCTTAAGGCTTAATTTAAGGAGGTGTTTCCCGTTTCCTCACCTCTGTTACCAGGTGTTTGCGAGTTAAAACTCTGCTCTGATTTTCAGATACCCCTCACCGTGTTGCTGTTTTGATTACTTTATTTGGATGTATGCTTTTACTGATTCTTCAAGATGATATATTTGGTCAGAATGTTTGCCGTTTGATGTGATCTCATAAGATAAACCTCTTTCATTAATCTGACCTGCAGGCACTGAAGTGATGGCGATTGTTATTCATAATAACAGTGTCGTATTTTATGAGAATCACTGATAGCAGTTTTTTAGTGAATTATTATTTTTTTAATGCTGTTAATAAATGCATTTGTTTTCAAAAAAACTTGTTTGGAATATCCATGCTTTACTACCTACTAAAGGCCAAGATCTTTTATGCAATGACCTTTACAGGTCGCTTATATGACTTCACACAACGCCTACGTCCATCTGCTCCTGGTCCGGCCCTCCGGTCCAAATTTAGAACCCAGTTCGGCCCCCGAGTCAAAAAGTTTGCCCACCCCTGGTTTAGCCTGTTGTTGCTCACGTGTTGTTGCGACGCTGCGTCAGCAGCGCGGCAGTTGTTTACATAAAGGACAAAGATTGACTCGACGAGCTGCTGCTGACGCGACGTTGCGCTGCTGTCGTCACTTGAAATTCAAATTACAGTAATCCCTTGCTACATTGCGATTCGTTTATTGCGGTTTCAGTTTTTTTTTGGGAAGATTTTTGAAAAAAAAAACATAAGTCGCTCCTGAGTATAAATCGCCCCCCCCCACCCAAACTATGAAAAAAAAACGCGATTTATAATCCGGAAATTACGGTATATAAATCGCTCCGGAGTATAAATCGCATTTTTGGGGGCAATTTATTCGACAAAATCCAACACCAAGAACAGACATGAAAAAGCAACAACAGGCTAAACGATACGGTATGCTAACGTGACAAACACAAACGAAGAGCTGAGAACGGGCCTGACGTAACATTCAGTTATTTAAAAAAATTATTACATAAATAACACGTTTATAAAACCATCTGTCACTCCAATTCATTAAATCCAGTCCTTTGTCAACAATGCCGTGTGCCGCGCCGCAGTTCAAATTATTCCACAGGCCCATACAAATATATATAAACTATATTTTAAATAACTATCACATAAACAACAATATTATCAAACCATTTGTGTCACTCCAAATCATTAAATCCATCGATCAAATTTTTCGTCTTTTATCGATCGTCCTTTGTCAACAATGCCGTGTGCCGCGCCGCTGTTCAAATTATTCCACAGGCCCATACAACGATATATAAACTATATTTTAAATAACTATCACATAAACAACAATATTATCAAACCATTCGTGTCACTCCAAATCATTAAATCCATCGATCAAATTTCTCGTCCTTTATGTCATCCTGGTGACAGAGGACATGTCCAGAAGATATGGCGCTTTAAAGTGTTAATTACTTTATTTGATTTTTTCGCTCTATTTTTCATGGTTTGAATATGTTCAAGATAAAGATATCAAAGCATGTGAAGTGATCAACTATACTAAAATGAACATGTGAAGTGGTCAACTATACTTGTAAGTGATGTGTTAATGATCAAGTAAAGATTTGTGAAAAAAAACATATAAGTCGCTCCTGAGTATAAGTCGCCCCCCCCCCCTCACCCAAACTATGAAATAAAACGCAACTTATTGTCCGGAAATTACGGTAATCACGTTATGTCAAATGATCCTACTTTCCCACTACTAAAATGGTTTGAAAATTAATGCTACCATCATTTTTCATAAATAACATAGATGAGAAAAATGCCATTGATGCATATCACATCGCATATACCTGTTGTAATATTTGAATCATTTATATTTTTGTAGGTTGAGCTGCTCTCTCACTTTGGCTCTGAACATTTCTGCCCTCTCAGTCTCATTAGGTATGTACTAGTCAGCCTACTGTGGCTTCAGCACACCCACAAAGGATCAATACACTTTCAGCTTCGATTTTATTGAGAAGAGAGTGTTCACTTTGTCGGTTCATGCGATTGGTTAAATGACTTGTTTTGCTATAATTGTTTAGATTAGAAAATGAAGGCTGTCTTTGACCCAGTTATGCAAACACATTTAGAAAAACAACTTGTATACGCATCCATAGAAGAGAATTACTTGCTTTTTCCAGAGTGTTTGGGACAAGCATGGTGGAAGAGTATGAAGAAATAGCTGAGCCTTCTGAAAGAGCGGAAGATCAGGACGATGACTTGGGTATATATTTTAATGTATTTTAGTTTGGTAGATTTCTCTTCATTTTGGTCTGTTGAGTTTGTTTATTCATATCATTTTGTAAATAGTGTGTCAGAAGGATTGTTTTCCTCCTTCAGATTATGCATCTGGCTATGGACCTGGTGAAGTCAAGTATTCCAAGAATCTGATTGGCTCAGCTAAAGGTAAGAAAGCAACAACCCGTTTTGTTTCTGAACCATAACAAAGCTTGAAAAGGCACACTTGTATATTTTGACTCATCTTTTTCTTCATGTATTGTTTATCCTCAGATGTTATTTTGAACATGGTCAATAATATTGCCGTGAATGTTCTTGGTGGCAACTCGGAAATGGAAGGTATGTCCCCAGTCTTTAACCACATGCAGTCTATATTATATTATATTATATTATATTATATTATATTATATTATATTATATTATATTATATTATATTATATTATATTATATTATATTATATTATATTATATTATATTATATTATATTATACAGGGATGAGAATCTTCCGAGGATTTCAGTGTTTTTTTCCGTCGGGAGTATCATTTTTGTGAACCTTGTAGATCCGTTGAGAAAATTGTTTTTATATGAGGGGGGGGGGGACTGCTGGCAGCAGTATTGCGACAACAGCTGAATTGTTTTCGGCAGCATTTTGGCGCTACTTTCGTCACATCATTTGCCTACTCCTTTGCCTGATTAGCATAAGTTCTAGCCAGCAGGGCGAAGGTTTTAGAGAAAAAAGACGAGGATCGTGCCAGGGAAATAGACAAGTCGAAGGGGATCAGGAACCTGCTTCAGATGGGCATGGCTCGAGAGCAGCGTCATCTTGCAACTCGGAACACAAAGACGCTATTAAAGCAATGCGACAGTGAGCGCCCGGCGCGCTGCGGTTGCACAATCGGACTAAATTAAGCTCCCTGTGCACTTAGGTCCACTTGAATTTTGGAAAGTACATTAGGAGTTTAAAAATATTTTCTAAATTTCAGCGACTCTGAAATTGGCTCTACCACAATAATGCAACCAGCGCGGTGCAGTTGCGTGGTCGGCGACACGCTTTGGTTGCGCGATCGGACAAAAATGCGCTAAAAAGCTTTAAAAAGTTTTGGAACGGATTAAAATTTTTCCATTATTTGTAATGGGAAAAATAGATTCGGAATTCGACCGATTCACTTCTTGAACAGCCTTCTGGAACGGATTATAGTCGAAAACCGAGGCTTGACTGTATTATATTCACCTTGGTAGCCCACCAAGCAGGAATATTTTTTTTAACAAAACTGTTGAAATTGAGTGATGAAATTAATGGTTTTGGAGTTGCTATACTGCCAAAATCCAGGAGTTTCCAGGAAGCTTTTCCCCCTGAGCCCCCTCCGGGGCGTTGCCCCTGGCCCCCTGCAGCCCCCAATGGGGTCCTGTGGGCCCTGTGGCCTCCAATAGGGGCCTGTGGCCCCTGCAGCCCCAGTAGGAAGGAAGTGGCCCCTGGCCCACTGCGGCCCCCGTTGGGGCCCCCTGCGGCAAGTGGGGGTGGGCACATTATATTACCGTATTTTCCGCCCTATAAGGTGCACCTGAAAACCTAAATTTTTATCAAAAGTCGACAGTGCGCCAAATAGTCCGGTGCGCCTTATATATGGATCAAGTGATGAATTTGTTGATCCATACTGGTTGTACACAGCGCTCTGCCAAAATGTTTTAGTACGTTTTAGTACGACTAGTAAATTACAAGGTCGCATCGCTTCCCAACATTACGGTAACTGTAGTCAGGGGGCGTCACCGAATAGCTGTTGTACCCGCGAGGCTATTTCATTTCAAAATAGGCTGCTCCGTTAATGTTTCGAGTAAATCTACGGATCGATATGGAAGGGAAACATAGGTAAGAAGTACCAATGCGTTAGATCGAACTTTAGTCAGTTCTGATAATTTTATAGGAGATCGTTTGAGAAACGCGATTGTTTACACTTTGCTGAGGCTCATGGGAGTTTGCGAGCTGAGGCTCATAGGAAATTGCGGACGGCTAATGCTATAACGATAGCTGCTATACGCGCGAGGCTATTTCATGTCAAAATAGGCTGCTCTGTTCATGTTTCGAGTAAACCTACGGATCGATATGGAAGGGAAACATAGGGAAGTAGTACCAATGCGTTAGATCGAACTTTAGTCAGTTCTGATCATTTTATAGGAGATTGTTTGAGAAACGCGATTGTTTACACTTTGCTGAGGCTCATGGGAGATTGCGAGCTGAGGCTCATAGGAAATTGCGGATGGCTAATGCTATAACGTTAGCTGCTATATGCGCGAGGCTATTTCACGTCAAAATAGGCTGCTCTGTTCATGTTTCGAGTAAATCTACGGATCGATATGGAAGGGAAACATAGGTAAGTAGTACCAATGCGTTAGATCGAACTTTAGTCAGTTCTGATCATTTTATAGGAGATCGTTTGAGAAACGCGATTGTTTACACTTTGCTGAGGCTCATGGGAGATTGCGAGCTGAGGCTCATAGGAAATTGCGGATGGCTAATGCTATAACGATAGCTGCTATACGCGCGAGGCTATTTCATGTCAAAATAGGCTGCTCTGTTAATGTTTCGAGTAAATCTACGGATCGATATGGAAGGGAAACATAGGTAAGTAGTACCAATGCGTTAGATCGAACTTTAGTCAGTTCTGATCATTTTATAGGAGATCGTTTGAGAAACGCGATTGTTTACACTTTGCTGAGGCTCATAGGAGATTGCGAGCTGAGGCTCATAGGAAATTGCGGATGGCTAATGCTATAACGATAGCTGCTATACGCGCGAGGCTATTTCATGTCAAAATAGGCTGCTCCGTTCATGTTTAGAGTAAATCTACGTATCGATATGGAAGGGAAACATAGGTAAGTGGTACCAATGCTAAGATCGAACTTTAGTCAGTTCCAATCATTTTATAGGAGATCGTTTGAGAAACGCGATTGTTTACAGAGGGCTCGTTGGTTATTGGCTAGTGGGTGCATACCGCAACCCTAGTCAACCTCAGTTTGTTGCAGTAAAGCTTCTATTTTATGCGCCTTATAGTCCGGTGCGCCTTATATATGGACAAAGTTTTAAAATGGGCCGTTCATTGAAGGTGCACCTTATACCCCGGTGCGCCTAATAGGGCGCAAAATACGGTATATTATTATATATTATTATATTATACTATATTCCACCCTTAGCTTCCCATGTTGAGTAGATTCATTTCTTTTATAGTTGAAAAGATGAAACAATATTAAATGTTAAATTAATGTCTTCCTCAAGCTTACAATCCAATCTGAGTAGCATCATCTTTCTATTGGATAGCATTAAACTTTGTGGGTATGCCCAGGGACGTGCGACGCCATCATGAAAAGGGGAAAAACTAATTCAATTGTTTTTGTCAGTCATTTTCCTTTTAATCTCAATAATTGTTGAATTTTTATTGTTATTTTAATACCGAAGACGATTCGCTCAAAGGAGCCAACGTCCTGTCTAGCCTCCTCTGAGGATTGCGTAATGATTACGCCGTAATCATATGGCTGCCTATTGACAGGCTATGCAGTTAGACCAGTGGTGGGCAAACTACGGCCCGCGGGCCACATCCGGCCCACGGGACCGTTTAATCCGGCCCGCCAACCCTGAATAAATTGTATCAAACATCTTTTGGGTCATTTTGCCTGCATTTACTGCTTTTCTCCAGTAGATGGGGAACCGCTCGCCTGCGCATTTACTACCGGAGGCCATGTCAGAAAGCTCGGTGCACACTCACAAGTGCGTGTACGTACTCAGTAATACGGACATGGGGCACTGGCGCTCTATTTGTATCAGTCCCGAATTTAGAGCGTGACGACAGCATTCTTGTAATTCGCGCGCTGAGCTTTCAGATACAGTTATACGCTAAAGCCACCCACAAACCTTCCTCTGGAATCCTTCTATTAAAATGAGTCGCCCAAGGAAAAGCAAGGTGGAGACAGTGCCGAGTGTTTAATAAAGAGTGGCCAATTTGGCTCGACGTACGCGACGTGACGTTCAGCCACATCGACATCAACCCGTCACAGATCGAGGTAAACGGATCAACACCTCGGATCTCTCCTAAGAATTGCCACAACAAATTTTACTCCAGACTATGACGCACTAGCAAAAAAGGGAGACCAACAACACTGTTACCACTGAAAATGAAGGGGAGGCTCTTAAGTTTGTTGTAAAAAAAAATGCATTTTGAATATGATTTGTACACATTGAAACTAGCGACCATTCTCATTTTAAAACAATGCAGGATGCTCAAGGACATTGATGCACCACCCGTTTGCGACTAATCTTAAGATGTAAAGTTCTTAAGGCTTACTTTAAGGAAGTGTTTCTAATTTCCTCACCTCTGTTACCAGGTGTTTGTGTGTTAACTCTGCTCTGATTTTCAGATACCCCTCACCGTGTTGCCGTTTTGATTACTTCATTTGGATGTATGCTTTTACCGATTCTTCAAGATGATATATTTGGTCAGAATGTTTGCCGTTTGATGTGATCTCATAAGATCTTTCATTAATCTGACCTGCAGGCACTGAAGTGATGGAGACTGTTATTCATAATAACAGTGTCGTATTTTATGAGAATCACTGATAGCAGTTTTTTAGAGTTAGAGAGTTAGAGTTAGAGTCAGCTTTATTGTCAATTATTATAATTCTTGTAATGCTGTTTATAAATGAATTTGTTTTCCAAAAACTTGTTTGGAATATCCATGCTTTACTACCTACTTAAGGCCAAAATCTTTTATGCAATGACCTTTACAGGTCGTTTATATTACTTCACACAAACACTACGTCCATCTGCTCCTGGTTCGGCCCTCCGGTCCAAATTTAGAATCCAGTTCGGCCCGCGAGTCAAAAGGTTTGCCCACCCCTGAGTTAGACTGAACTGCTCTGTCTTTATGTCTCTGTTTAAGTGTTCAAACACTGTGGCTACATTAATTAATTTCCGTAGTTAAGCTGGTTTATATAATATCTTGTGTTTTTTGTCATCTGTCTGTAACGTTGTGTTTCTTTACATCCGGGTGTCAAACTCGATGCCCGAGCCACCTCATCTGGCTCCTCTCAACGTGGAGGAGTAGCGACTCTACTCCGAGTCTCTCCCGGATGACCAAACTTCTCACCCTATCTCTAAGGGAGAGCCCGGACATCCTGCGGAGAAAACTCATTTCGGCCGCTTGTATCCGGGATCTCGTTCTTTCGGTCACGACCCATAGCTCGTGACCATAGGTGAGGGTAGGAGCGTAAATCGACCGGTAAATTGAGAGCTTTGCCTTTTAGGCTCAGCTCTCTCTTTACCACGACGGACCGGTACAGAGTCCGCATTACTACCGACGCTGCACCGATCCGCCTGTCGATCTCGCGCTCCATCCTCCCCTCACTCGTGAACAAGACGCCAAGATACTTAAACTCCTCCACTTGGGGCAGGATCTCATCCCCGATCCGGAGAGGGCATTCCACCCTTTTCCGATCGAGGACCATGGACTCGGATTTGGAGGTGCTGACCCTCATCCCGACCGCTTCACACTCGGCTGCGAACCGCTCCAGTGAGAGCTGGAGATCACGGCCTGAAGAAGCCAACAGCACCACGTCGTCTGCAAAAAGCTGAGACGCGATGCTGAGGTCCCCAAACCGGAAACCCTCAACGCCTCGGCTGCGCCTAGAAATTCTGTCCATAAATATTATAAACAGAATCGGTGACAAAGGGCAGCCTTGGCGGAGTCCAACCCTCACTGGAAACGAATCCGACTTACTGCCGGAAATGCGGACCAAACTCTGGCATCGGTGATACAGGGACCGAACTGCCCTTATCAGTTGGCTCGGTACCCCGTACTCCCGAAGCACCCCCCACAGGACCTCCCGAGGGACACGGTCGAACGCCTTCTCCAAGTCCACAAAACACATGTGGACTGGTTGGGCGAACTCCCATGCACCCTCGAGGATCCTGCTGAGGGTGAAGAGCTGGTCCACTGTTCCACGGCCAGGACGAAAGCCACACTGTTCTTCCTGAATCCGAGGTTCGACCTCCCGACGGACCCTCCTCTCCAGCACCCCTGAATAGACCTTACCAGGGAGGCTGAGGAGTGTAATTCCCCTGTAATTGGAACACACCCTCCGGTCCCCCTTCTTAAAGAGGGGAACCACCACCCCAGTCTGCCAATCCAGAGGCACTGTCCCCGATGTCCACGCGATGCTGTAGAGACGTGTCAGCCATGACAGCCCCACAACATCCAGAGCCCTTAAGAAATCCGGGCGGATCTCATCCACCCCCGGGGCCTTGCCACCGAGGAGTTAACTACTTCAGTGACTTCAACCCCAGAGATTAGAGAGTCCGCCTCAGAGTCCCCAGGCCCTGCCTCCACAATGGAAGGCGTGTCGGTGGAATTGAGGAGGTCTTCGAAGTATTCTCCCCACCGACACACGACGTCCCGAGTCGAGGTCAGCAGCACGCCATCTCCACTGTAAACAGTGTTGACGTTGCACTGCTTCCCTCTCCTGAGACGCCGGATGGTGGACCAGAATTTCCTCGAAGCCGTCCGGAAGTCATTCTCCATGGCCTCGCCAAACTCCTCCCACGCCCGGGTTTTTGCCTCAGCAACCGCCGAAGCCGCGTTCCGCTTGGCCATCCGGTACCTCTCAGCTGCCTCGGGAGTCCCGCAGGCCAAAACAGCCCGATAGGACTCCTTCTTCAGCTTGACGGCATCCCTTACCGCCGGTGTCCACCAGCGGGTTCGGGGATTGCCGCCACGACAGGCACCAATGACCTTATGGCCGCAGCTCCGGTCGGCCGCCTCAACAATGGAGGCGCGGAACAAGGTCCACTCGGACTCAATGTCCCCCCGCCTCCCGCACTATGTTGTTTTCAATAAAAACATGAAGAACTCACGTTTGCGTCAGTCAATTTTAATTTTTATAAAGGATTATTCTCATTTGATGTCTTTAAATTCATCCGCGTTCTGCCATTGAAGCGGGGTGCATTCAAAAACCAGTCGTACAGACGGAAACACTTTGTAATCAAATCTTTCATAACGAGAATGATTTGAGTGAATTGATTTGAATGAATAATTGAGACGAAATTTCAGTTCTGAAGGCTCCTTTTGTCCCAAGCAAAGTGACAGATGGTGGGGAGGGGGGATAAAAATTGTAAAATCAATTCACTCAAATCATTCTCGTTATGAAAGATTTGATCACAAAACGTGTGTGGCTTTTTCTTAAATGAACACGTTTGACATTGCTATCGTGTCAGCTTTTAATTATATTGCGCTGTCATGTCTGAGTAATAAAATAAAATGGATGGATGGATGAATGATGATCACAATTAAGTATATACTCCTTGTAGCCTGTACCCTAAAAGAGGAGTTTCTTTGCATCGAGGTTTATGCAAAGAACTCACGTAATTATATTGTTGCGTTTGGCAGAACGCGGATGGCATCAAATGAGAATAATCCTTTATAAAAATTAAAATTGACTGACGCAAACGTGAGTTCTTCATGTTTTTATTGAAAATAACATAGTGCTGACGCCGTACGACATGGGTTTTTCGCTTTCCAAATAAGGGGTCGTCACTAATTATTTGTGTTTTAGATAAATGTCTGAGCTATAATGGTGTAATTAATGATTAAAACTTGAAAGTATCTGTTTATTGTATTCGTTTATATGTTTAATAAAGACAAAGCCATCACAAAACTGTTGTAATTATTTAGATTTTGATCTAAATTAGCCTCGAATAAAGACTAAGCAGTCACATGAATTAACAGAAAAAATGGACAGCCGGACTCGGACTCATGGCCAAGAGGCCGGACTCGGACTCGGTGCAAAAATCCGACCGAGTCCACAGCCCTGGTGTGAAGACTGCTGATATGAGATTTTAATTCAAATAGTTCAAATTAAATAAGGAATAAGCCACACTAGACCAACGTTCCCCAAGCTTTTTTTGTGAAACGGTTAGGTGCTGGACAAATTTTCAGGGCTCGAAGCTTATTTTTTGCCCAAGTTGCCCTCGGGCAGGTTGGAGAAAATTTTACTTGCCCGAAACAAAATTTTACTTGCCCGAATTTTTTTGGAGTGGATTTTTACTTGCCCGACACATTTTTGCAATAAAAAAGACAACACTATAAGTTTTGCCTTCATATGTTTTTATTCCATCATATTGTGCCTGCAGCCTGTTTTAATACAGTGTAGAACTTTTGATGCAATTAAACCACACTAGTCTACTGTAGTACCAAAATTCAACCGGAAACAAGCTCTGCTGGTGCATTTAATTACGAAGCGCTTTGCCGTTATCAATGTATTGCAGACTTACACGAGAAACTAACCGCTCCCTAGAAAACAAAATGTCGAACCAGAAGCGGCAGAAGTTGCGAGAAATTATGCACAAAATCGTCTTTTTACAGCTTGAAAACATGGTATTATGGCAGGGCAAGTGAGGAAAAATTCTACTTGCCCGTCTGCCATCGCTACTTGCCCCGGGCAATCGGGCAATCGTTAGTTTCGAGCCCTGATTTTACCGGGATGGGGGGGGTTGACGTCAGTGCCTCCCCGGTCATGAACCTCACCGCACCTCACTGGGTACGCCTATGTCTTTTGTGTTGTAGGAAACCTTTCATCCCAGGGTGTGATTGGGAATGGTCCTGGTGTGAATGAAACGATAACTTCAACTCCCATCACCGACCCATCCGCCGTGTGAGTACCTGTCAAAAGCAATCACTCATTACTTTGCAGAGGCGAAGCCATCCTTTCACAATTCAAATGTTTCTGGCCATTTAGTACACCATCTAGTTCAGAGTTGGATGAGGCAACATTGTCTCCAGACACAGAAATCACTGAAACTGGTGCCCCGTCTTCAACATCCGCTGTTCCAGAACTGCTTCCAGTTGATAACCGTGACCAGCAGCCTCCGCCACTGGACAAACAAATTGTTATACCTTTAGAGTCGGAGGACGAAGAATCTATCAGCTCCACAATCACGCTTTTAGATAAAGAGGATGAGTTCGATGGGGAGAGGGAGAAAATGGAACATGCTGAACCACAAAATGTAGACCTCTGTGCATTTCTTCCATGGTTTTCCTCTTGTTCATGTACGAGCTCCCTTCAGGAGTATATGCAGCAACAATGTCAGGCGCTGCTGTTCAAAAAAAGGAGATGCCAATCCGTGGACAGAAAGCAAACGGCTCCTTCCATCCACACTCCCACTGGGCTCCCACCTTCATCCTCCTCTGCCTGTCCTGAGCTCAAGACGCATCACAGTGAGGTACATCAGCCTCATGAAAAAGAACAAGCTTCTGGTGGTGAGCCAGAAAGCGGAGCCAGCACGTCAGAAGCACACCAGCCTCCAGAGAACACTCTCATGGAAGCTCATGATGACTCTATGTCCGAACCGCCTCCGCTGGAGCCCAGTCAGACATCAAGCCTCCCCAAACCATCCACCACCGATTCATCCGCTGCCAACCCTTCTGTTGTCGAGACTCCACAGCTTTCTTCTGAGGCTCCAGCAAAGCTGCTAAGCTCAGAGGAGACTCAAGACATATTGGCTGTGGACAAGCCTACAGAAGCTTCACTACCTCCCACTAGCTCAGTCATCGGAACTGCAGTCGACGATGGCAAAGTGACAGCCACAGAAGTAAAGGCCAACATAGTGATATGCGACTCGATCCTAAATCCTGATATGACAGGTGAGTCCCAGATTGCTTCTCCTCATGTACATCAGTCCCCGGACCCAGCAGTTGTACTCGACAGCGGCACTCTTTCCACTGAGCTATCCCAGCCTGCTCCACACACAACCATTGAACTTGAGCTCTCTAGTAGTAGTGCCCCGGTCATCACAGATAGCAAAACCGAGGACCTCACAGAAGATGTCTCTACCCCTGGTCTCCCTCCTTTGCCGTCGACATCTCCCTCACCGTCCCTCTCAGACATTTACGCAGATCCCCCGAATGGCACAGAACAGAACGGCAACCCGGTGCACGGCTCCAGCCAGAAGGAGTCCGTGTTCATGCGACTCAACAACCGCATTAAGGCCCTGGAGATGAATATGTCGCTCAGCGGACGCTATCTGGAGCAGCTCAGCCAGAGGTCAGGAGAGGAAATAACACACGTTTGATGTCTGTTTTAGTTTTGTTTGACCCTGTCTTTCTTTCATATTCCAAGATATCGGAAGCAGGTGGAGGAGATGCAGAAGGCTTTCAACAAAACCATTATTAAACTCCAGAACACCTCCAGAATTGCAGAGGAGCAAGTGAGTTCATTGATTGTTCTCAGAGTTGTTTTAAAAATACCAGATGTATTCTAATTTTGGATCTTGCTACATATCATGGTCAACTACTTAATTGACAAAAATCCTCATGTAGGACCAGCGTCAGACAGAGTCTATTCAGTTGCTGCAAGGTCAGCTGGAGAACATTACTCAGATGGTCCTAAACCTGTCCATTCAGGTCAGCCAGCTGCAGAACGAGGTAATTAAAAACACTATGAATTAACATTGAGCAGCCTCAGCTTTTGTTATAAAGCCCTTTTCACTATGCACTGTCTCTCCCAGGTCTCAGACAGGCACAACTACCTTCTGCTGTGCCTGCTGCTGAGTTTGTGTTTCGGCCTGGCGCTCTTTGCCAACCGCTACCGCATCTCCGTCACGCCTCCGAATGCAGAGCCAGAGCCACCCGCAGTAAACAGCTACAGCTACTGCTATCCCGAGAGGTACCGATACAATTGCAACTTATTTGTAAAAGGCACAAAAAAACAAGAAAAGTTGGGGAAAAAACTGTATTCACTGTAAAAAGAACAACTGTTTTTGCTCTTCTATTGTCTAACTCACCAAAAGCTAGAATCCACAGTGAGACTTTCCTCCTTAGGAATTTCACGTCCGGTGATGACTGTAGTTTGAAGAGGAGTGCATCCTACCCACCAATCCACTCATTCCAGTTAGTGCCAAGGCAAGGTACCGGTATGTTTGAATTTGATTTATTTCTCATTTTTAATTGTCTGATTATCAAATGAACCCTTTTGGGAGTAGATATTAACATATGTATTCCCTGCCTCGCAGGTCTCGAAAGTCTTCATCCCGAGGAGAGTCAAGCGAGCAGAAAGGTGCAGTGAAAATATGCTTACCTTGAAAACATTTAGTGTCATTTACTGAATATCGTAGAAATAGCTCTCTACGCATTATTTTACTTCATGTGGTAAGTATGATTGTCATGATTCTTATGATGCAAGAGTTGTGTTAGTCATACAGGTAATCAAAATGAGGACATTTCATTTAAAACACCTGGGTCTTATAGTCTGGTGTGGTTTATAGATGAATAAAATAGGATTTTCCCCAGATTATAGCTGGTGCGGTTTATAGTCCGGAAATGACGGTATGCGGCAAAAAACTTGAAATTTATGGCTGATATGACTGAATCAAAATCTCCCCAATCCAGTCAGTCTCCAAGTATGCCAGTACTGACATTAAGACATGGATTTTAAACACTTGACAGAAATACAGTGCCAAAAAAGACCTAACCTCTACCTACTGTTGTCTCGACCCAAACCTGACCCGTCCCCATTCAGAAAAGACGACGTAAAATGAAACCCATTGAGAAAGTGCAAACTTTGACGTCCTTTCATGCTTCTCCAATGGCATGCAACGGAGCTGCCGTATGGAGCAGCGTGCCTGTCCCAACAAACCCGACGGCCATGACAAGGAGGCTGCTTCTACCCGCCTTCAGAGACTCTCCATCCGAGGGCAGCTCGGAGACATCGTCCCATTCAGACGATCCCACATTCTGTGGAATCACCGCCCCCTGCTCTCGGATATGCCAAGGTGTGTCGCTGCCTGAAACCCGGGCAGAGAAAAGGGCGTTAAGACGCAGGCGTCCCAAGCCCACTTGTGCCGTAGTGGACTTCCTTCAGGCACCACACAGAAACAAAAGCAATACGTTATCCATCTCGGCCACACAAGACCTCATGAATTTGAACTCAAAGCAAACCTCTGGGACCTTTGGGCTGAATATCCCTCGCTCAGGTCCCGTCTAAGGAATATGGACAAAAGACTGCAAGTTTGCACTTAGGACTGACGTTAGTTTCTGTAGAAACAACAGGGCTGTTCAATCACTTGTACAGGTTTCTTTGTCATTAATATGGCATTCATTTATGTTGATTGTAGTTCCAGTTTCAGTATTTTTTTAAGAGAAGAGACAGGTATGAAGTATATGCAAAGTGTGGGATTGAGTGGTATCTATTTTGCGAACTCAAACCAACCAAAGAGACACATTTATACAGTGAGGATGATTCTTCCCTCCTTCTGTGAAAACAAGTCATGGTACTTATGAGGTAATATGATTGTCGATGACATTTCAAGAAGCCACGTTTCTCACATTTCTAGTTATCGAATGCTGCAGCTTCATTCATTGTAAAAAGCAAATGTGACAATAATTTACACCCTCAGTGATGTACAATCCACTGTAAAACTATTTGACAGTAATGGAATAGTTACATAGATAAAAAATAAATGATAAAAATAAATAAACAACTAATAAATAGTACCGTAATTTTCGGACTATAAGTCACGGTTTATTTTCATAGTTTGGGTGGGGGGGCGATTTATACAGAGGAGCAACTTATATGTAAGTTTTTTCAAAAAAAAAAAAAACTCGATGTAGCAAGGGATTACTGTAATTTGAATTTCAAATGACGTCAGCAGCGCGGAACGGCAGTTGTTTACATAAAAGACAAAGATTCGATCACGGGATGACGAAGATGACGAAGGGCCCCACGTACTACCGGCATCATTAGTGGCTTTGTTTGTAAGTGACACAGAGGACGAAGAGTTTGCAGGATTTAAGGATTTGGAGTGACACAGAAGGTTTGAAAAACTATTATGGCTTTTACGCACGCCCGTTCCTACTCTACGGAGCTCTCTTTCACCTCCGTGGATAGAAGTCGGGGGCCGGCGCTCGGCCGGGTGGCTGTCCGGGGACAGTGGATGGGGCTCGGACATGGCTTTTACGCACGCTCGGCCCTCCTCTACAGAGCTCTTTTTCACCTCCGTGGATGGAAGTCGGGGGCCGGTGCTCGGCCGGGTGGCTGTCCGGGGACGGTGGATGGGGCTCGGACTTGGCTTTTACGCACGCCGGGTCCTATTCTATGGAGCTCTCTTCCACCTCCGTGGCTGGAAGTGCCACCACCGGGGATAGAAGTCCACGCCGCCACACGCCTGTGGAATAACGACGATGCTGACGTCAGGGCGCACGTGCGGCGTTGTTGACAAAGAATGAGGAATTTGATCGATGGATTTAATGATTTGGGGTGACACAGACGTTTGATAATATTATTGTTTATGTAATAGTTATTTGATATATAATTTATAAATGGTTATATGGGCCTGTGGAATATTTTGAAGTGCAAGCGCCGTCAGCGGCGCGCACACATTGTTGACATAAAGGACGATCGATGGATTTAATGAATTGGAGTGACACAGATGGTTTTATAAACGTGTTATTTATGTAATAGTTATTTGAATAACTCTGAATGTTACGTCAGGCCCATTCTCAGCTCTTCGTTTCTGTTTATGTCATGTTAGCATACCTATCGTTTAGCCTGTTGTTGCTCGTTCAAGTCTGTTCTTGGTGTTGGATTTTGTCGAATAAATTTCCCCCAAAATGCGATTTATACTCCGGAGCGACTTGTATATGTTTTTTTTCACGTTGTGCATTTTATGGCTAATGCGATTATGGTTAATCCGATCTTCATTTTACCTTCTTTCTTGAGTTGAATAAAGTCCATATTTTGTTGGAATTTGCATGTAGTAAAGCAATTTAGAGTTTGTACTGTGTGCTTTTCAGTTTTTTCATAGGATTTCGGTTTTAATAAACAGAAATAGGAAAACGACCCAACAGAATATTGTACAAGGTGAGATTTAAATTTTACAGCTAGGGAGCAGTAGTGGATGAAATATTCACCCACTACTCAAGCCATTAAAATCATTTTCAGTGCAATAAGTCATTATAAGTACAGAAAGGATGGCTCTCGTCATTATTTAACAGATATTTAAGGATAAAAATGAATTCATAATACCTCATTTATTGTACACGTGTGTATATATTTATGTATATGTGTATGTATGTATATATATATGTATGTATATGTCTATGTATGTATATGCATATACGTATGTACGCGTGTGTGTGTGTGTTTATGTACGTGTATGTGCGTGAGTGTGTTTATGTGTTTGTGTGTGTGTGTTTATGTATGTGTGTGTGTGTTTATGTATGTATGTGTATATGTATATATGTATATATATGTATGTATATATATATGTACCTATGTATGTGTATATGTATATATATGTCCTCTCCGTGAGTCGTCACCTTATCGTGGTGGAGGGGTTTGCGTGCCCCTATGATCCTAGGAGCCATGTTGTCCGGGGCTTCATGCCCCTGGTAGGGTCACCCATGGCAAACGGGTCCTAGGTGAGGGGCCAGACAAAGCATGGCTCACATTAGCCCCTTATGCTGAAAAAAATGAATGGATCTCGTTTTCCCTCGCCCGGATGCGGGTCACCGGGGCCCCCCTCTGGAGCCAGGCCTGGAGGCGGGGCTCGAAGGCGAGCGTCTGGTGGCACAGCCCGAAAAGGAAACGTGGGTCCCCCTTCCCATGGGCTCACCACCTCTGGGAGGGGCGAAAAGGGTCGGGTGCAGTGCAAGCTGGGCGGCGGCCAAAGGCAGGGACCTTGGCGGTCTGATCCCCGGCTGCAGAAGCTGGCTCTTGGGACATGGAATGTAACCTCTCTGGCTGGAAAGAAGCCCGAGCTGGTGTGCGAGGCAGAAAAGTTCCGACTAGATATAGTCGGACTTGCCTCCACGCACAGTTTGGGTTCCAGTACAAGCCCTCTCGAGAGGGGCTGGACTCTCTTCCACTCTGGAGTTGCCCACGGTGAGAGGCGTCGAGCAGGTGTGGGTATACTTATTGCCCCCCGGCTGGGCGCCTGCACATTGGGGTTGACCCCGGTTAACGAGAGGGCAGCCTCCCTCCGCTTTCGGGTGGGGGGACGGGTCCTGACTGTTGTTTGTGTCTATGCACCAACATGCATCTTGGAGTCCCTGGAGGAAGTGGTGGAGAACGCTCCTTCTGGGGACTCCATCTTCTACTGGGTGACTTATATGCTCACGTGGGCAATGACAGTGAGACCTGGAAGGGCGTGATTGGGATGAACGGCCCCCCGATCTGAACCCGAGCGGTGTTCTATTGTTGGACTTCTGTGCTCGACACAGATTTTCTATAATGAACACCATGTTCAAACATAAGGGTGTCCATGTGTGCACTTGGCACCAGGACACCCTAGGCCGCAGTTCGATGATCGACTTTGTAGTCGTGTCATCGTATTTGCGGCCGCATGTTTTGGACACTCGGGCGAAGAGAGAGGCGGAGCTGTCAACTGATCACCACCTGGTGGTGGGTTGGCTCAGATGGTGGGGGAAGATGCAGGTCCGACCTGGCAGACCCAAACGCTCTGTGAGGGTCTTCTGGGAATGTCTGGCGGAATCCCCTGTCAGGAAGAGCTTCAACTCGCACCTCCGGCAGAGCTTTTCCCACGTCCCGGGGGAGGCGGGGGACATTGAGTCCGAGTGGACCATGTTCTGCGCCTCCATTGTTGAGGCGGCTGACCGGAGCTGTGGCCGTAAGGTCATTGGTGCCGGTCGTGGCGGCAATCCCCGAACCCGCTGGTGGACACCGGCGGTAAGGGATGCCGTCAAGCTGAAGAAGGAGTCCTATCGGGCCGTTTTGGCCTGCGGGACTCCGGAGGCAGCTGACGGGTACCGGGTGGCCAAACGGAACGCGGCTTCGGCGGTTGCTGAGGCAAAAACCCGGGCGTGGGAGGAGTTTGGCGAGGCCATGGAGAATGACTTCCGGACGGCTTCGAGGAAATTCTGGTCCACCATCCGGCGTCTCAGGAGGGGGAAGCAGTGCAACGTTAACACTGTTTACAGTGGAGATGGCGTGCTGCTGACCTCGACTCGGGACGTCGTGTGTCGGTGGGGAGAATACTTCGAAGACCTCCTCAATTCCACCTACACGCCTTCCATTGTGGAAGCAGGGCCTGGGGACTCTGAGGCGGACTCTCCAATCTCTGGGGCCGAAGTCACTGAGGTAGTTAAAAAACTCCTCGGTGGCAAGGCCCCGGGGGTGGATGAGATCTGCCCGGATTTCTTAAGGGCTCTGGATGTTGTGGGGCTGTCATGGCTGACACGTCTCTACAACATCGTGTGGACATCAGGGACAGTGCCTCTGGAATGGCAGATTGGGGTGGTGGTTCCCCTCTTTAAGACGGGGGACCGGAGGGTGTGTTCCAATTACAGGGGAATTACACTCCTCAGCCTCTCTGGTTAAGGTCTATTCAGGGGTGCTGGAGAGGAGGGTCCGTCGGGAGGTCGAACCTCGGATTCAGGAGGAACAGTGTGGCTTTCGTCCTGGCCGTGGAACAGTGGACCAGCTCTTCACCCTCAGCAGGATCCTTGAGGGTGCATGGGAGTTCGCCCAACTAGTCCACATGTGTTTTGTGGACTTGGAGAAGGCGTTCGAACGTGTCCCTCGGGAGGTTCTGTGGGGGGTGCTTCGGGAGTACGGGGTACCGAGCAAACTGATAAGGGCGGTTCGTTCCCAGTGAGGGTTGGACTCTGCCAAGGCTGCCCTTTGTCATCAATTCTTTTCATAATTTTTATGGACAGAATTTCTAGGCGCAGCCAAGGCGTGGAGGGTGTCCGGTCTGGGGACCTCAGCATCACGTCTCTGTTTTTTGCAGACGACGTGGTGCTGTTGGCTTCTTCAGGCCGTGATCTCCAGCTCTCACTGGAGCGGTTCGCAGCAGAGTGTGAAGCGGTCGGGATGAGGGTCAGCACCTCCAAATCCGAGTCCATGGTCCTCGATCGGAAAAGGGTGGAATGCCCTCTCCGGCCGGATCGGGGATGAGATCCTGCCCCAAGTGGAGGAGTTTAAGTATCTTGGGGTCTTGTTCACGAGTGAGGGGAGGATGGAGTGCGAGATTATCTGTTTATTTATTATTACACCGTGTTCCAAATTATTATGCAAATTGTATTTAAGTGTCATAAAGATTACATTTTTTGTTTTTCAATTAAACTCATGGACGGTATTGTGTGTCAGGGCTCTTTGGATCACTGAAATCAATCTCAGACACCTGTGATAATTAGTCTGCCAGGTGAGCCCAATTAAGGAAAAACTACTTAAGAATGGCGTTCCACATTATTAAGCAGATGACCATTTCCAAGCAACATGGGAAAGAAAAAGGATCTCTCTGCTGTCGAAAAGCGTGAAATAGTTCAATGCCTTGGACAAGGTATGAAGACCTTAGATATTTCACGAAAACTTAAGCGTGATCATCGTACTGTAAAGAGATTTGTGGCTGATTCAGAGCACACACGGGTTCGTGCAGATAAAGGCACAACGAGGAAGGTTTCTGCCAGACAAAAACATCGGATTAAGAGAGCAGCTGCTAAAATGCCATTACAGAGTAGCAAACAGATATTTGAAGCTGCTGGTGCCTCTGGAGTCCCACGAACATCAAGGTGTAGGATCCTCCAGAGTCTTGCAGTTATGCGTAAACCCTCTATTCGGCCACCCCTAAACAACGCTCACAAGCAGAAACGGCTGCAGTGGGCCCAGGAATACATGAAGACTAATTTTCAAACAGTCTTGTTCACTGATGAGTGCCGTGCAACCTTGGATGGTCCAGATGGATGGAGTCGTGGATGGTTGGTGGACGGCCACCATGTCCCAACAAGGCTGCGACGTCAGCAAGGAGGTGGCGGAGTCATGTTTTGGGCCGGAATCATGGGGAGAGAGCTGGTTGGCCCCTTTAGGGTCCCTGAAGGTGTGAAAATGACATCTGTAAAGTATGTGGAGTTTCTGACTGACCACTTTCTTCCATGGTACAAAAAGAAGAACCGTGCTTTCCGTAGCAAAATCATCTTCATGCATGACAATGCACCATCTCATGCTGCAAGGAATACCTCTGCATCATTGGCTGCTATGGGCATAAAAGGAGAGAAACTCATGGTGTGGCCCCCATCCTCCCCTGACCTCAACCCTATTGAGAACCTTTGGAGCATCCTCAAGGAAAAGATCTATGAGGGTGGGAGGCAGTTCACATCCAAACAGCAGCTCTGGGAGGCTATTCTGACATCCTGCAAAGAAATTCAAGCAGAAACTCTCCAAAAACTCACAAGGTCAATGGATGCAAGAATTGTGAAGCTACTATCAAATAAAGGGTCCTATGTTAAAATGTAACTTGACCTGTTAAGATGTTTTTGATTGAAATAGCTTTTGATTTCAGTAAATATGACCTCCTAATGCTGTAAATTCTAAAGATGAGCATTTCAGTTCATAACAACCTATAAAATGTTATAAAACTCTGTTGTGCGTAATAATTTGGAACAGTGCATTTTAAGTTTTTTATTTTTGAAAAATTCTGTTATCATTGGGAGGTTTGTTCAATAACATTCGAATTCATTAAACTAATGGTTGATGACTTGAAAATTATGCTGACTCATTTGCATCGACTATTTAGGAAAATCTGAGATAAATATCATTTGCATATTAATTTGGAACACGGTGTAGTCTTATTATTTATTGTTTGTGCCTTCTTGTTTTTTATATTGCGTCGTTTACTTGTATGTCTATCGTGTAATATGTCTTGTCACCGTGGGATAGAGAAAACGTAATTTCGATCTCTTTGTGTGTCTCGGCATGTGAAGACGTTGACAATAAAGCAGACTTTGACTTTGGATCAGTGCAGCGTCGGCAGTAATGCGGACTCTGTACCGGTCCGTCGTGGTAAAGAGAGAGCTGAGCCAAAAGGCAAAGCTCTCAATTTACCGGTCGATTTACGCTCCTACCCTCACCTATGGTCACGAGATATGGGTCGTGACCGAAAGAACGAGATCCCGGGTACAAGCGGCCGAAACGAGTTTTCTCCGCAGGAGGGTGAGGAGTTCGGTCATCCTTGGCTGGGGAGAGGGAAGTCTGGGAGTCCATCCTGAAGCTGCTGCCCCCGCGACCCGACCCCGGATAAGCGGAAGAAGATGGATGGATGGATGGATGGATGGATGGATGGATGGATGGATGGATGGATATATTTGTATGTATATATATTCATGTATGTATGTGTGTATATGTCTATACCAGGGGTGGGCAAACTACGGCCCGCGGGCCACATCCGGCCCACGGGACCGTTTAATCCGGCCCGCCAACCCTGAATAAATTGTATTATTAAACATTGTTTTGGTCATTTTGCCTGCAATGACTGCGTTTCCCCTGTAGATGGGGAAGCCGTGTCAGAAAGCTCGGTGCACACTCACAAGTGCGTGTACGTACTCAGTAGTACGGACATGGGGCACTCGCGCTCTATTTGTATCAGTCTCGAATTTAGAGCGTGGGCTGTGACGACAGTATTCTTGTAATTTGCGCGCTGAGCTTTCAGATACAGTTTTACGCTAAAGCCACCCACAAACCTTCCCCTGGAATCCTTCTATTAAAATGAGTCGCCCAAGGAAAAGCAAGGTGGACACAGTGCCGAGTGTTTAAAAAAAGAGTGGCCAATTTGGCTCGACGTACGCGACATGACGTTCAGCCACATCAACATCAACCTGTCACAGATCAAGGTACACGGACCAACACCTCGGATCTCTCCTAAGAATTGCCACAACAAATTTTACTCCAGACTATGACGCACTAGCAAAATAGGGAGACCAACAACACTGTTCCCACTGAAAATGAAGGGGAGGCTCTCAAGTTTGTTGTAAAAAAATGCATTTTGAATATGATTTGTACACAGCAGGGATTATAACTAGCGACCATTCTCATTTTCAAACAATGCAGGATGCTCAAGGACATTGATGCACCACCTGTTTGCGACTAATCTTAACCTGTAAAGTTCTTAAGGCTTACTTTAAGGAAGTGTTTCCCGTTTCCTCACCTCTGCTACCAGGTGTTTGTGAGTTAAAACTCTGGTTTGATTTTCAGATACCCCTCACCGTGTTGCCGTTTTGATTATTTGGATGTATGCTTTCACCGATTCTTCAAGATCATGATATATTTGGTCAGAATGTTTGCCGTTTGATGTGATCTCATAAGATAAACATCTTTCATTAATCTGACCTGCAGGCACTGAAGTGATGGAGACTGTTATTCATAATAGCAGTGTCGTATTTTATGAGAATCACTGATAGTCAAGTCAAGTTTATTTGTATAGCCCTAAATCACAAGCAGTCTCAAAGGGCTTCACATAGACAGAAATTGACAATTATTCTCAAAGCATCCCCTGATCTTAAGATCCCAAAAGGGCAAGGAAAAACTAAAAAAAAAACTACCGGGGGAAAATTAGAAACCTTGAGAAGGGACCACAGATGGAAGGATCCCCCTTTCAGGATCACCAGGTTGAAATGGATGCAGAGAGGGCACAAATGTTACAACATGAAAATCAATGAAATAAAAAGTGGATGTCCATGTCAGAGCAGAGGGCTGCCGAAGGAGCCCTCAATTGTCCTGACAGTGTCTTCGAGGAGGTTGAGCTGCAGTTCCCCCATCCTGAATTGGCCCACAAGAATCCAGATAGCTGCTGTCAGCATGGGTGCCACCTAACCACCTCCCCGGCCGGGGAGGGGGGAGGGAGGGGGTCGAGAGGGAGAGAAAACAAACTCCAGCCGAATCGCAGGTTTTTAGTGATTTTTTTTTTTTTTTTTTTTTTTTTTTAAATGCTGTAAATGCATTTGTTTTCAAAAAAACTTGGAATATCCATGCTTTACTACCTACTAAAGGCCAAAATCTTTTATGCAATGCTTTACAGGTCGCTTATATTACTTCACACAAACACTACGTCCATCTGCTCCTGGTTCGGCCCTCCGGTCCAAATTTAGAACCCAGTTCGGCCCGCGAGTCAAAATGTTTGCCCACCCCTGGTCTATACAGTGCCTTGCAAAAGTATTCGGCCCCCTTGAACCTTTCAACATTTCGCGACATTTCAGGCTTCAAACATAAAGATATAAAAGTTTAATTTTTTGTCAAGAATCAACAACAAGTGGGACACAATTGATTGGATAATTTAAACTTTTTCAACAAATAAAAAACTGAAAAGTGGGGCGTGCAATATTATTCGGCCCCCTTGCGCTAATACTTTGTAGCGCCACCTTTTGCTGCAATTACAGTTGCAAGTCGCCTGGGGTATGTCTCTATCAGTTTTGCACATCGAGAGACTGGAATTCTTGTCCATTCTTCCTTGCAAAACAGCTCGAGCTCAGTGAGGTTGGATGGAGAGCGTTTGTGAACAGCAGTCTTCAGCTCTTTCCACAGATTCTCGATTGGATTCAGGTCTGGAGTTTGACTTGGCCATTCTAACACCTGGATACGTCTATTTGTGAACCCTTCCATTGTAGATTTGGCTTTATGTTGTGTATCATTGTCCTGTTGGAAGATAAATCTCTGTCCCAGTCCCAGGTCTTTTGCAGACTCCAACAGGTTTACCTTCCAGAATGGTCCTGTATTTGGCTCCATCCATCTTCACATCAATTTTAACCATCTTCCCTGTCCCTGCTGAAGAAAAGCAGGCTCAAACCATGATGCTGCCACCACCATGTTTGACAGTGGGGATGGTGTGTTCAGGGTGATGAGCTGTGTTGCTTTTACGCCAAACATATCGTTTTGCATTGTGGCCAAAAAGTTCGATTTTGGTTTCATCTGACCAGAGCACCTTCTTCCACATGTTTGGTGTGTCTCCTAGGTGGCTTGTGGCAAACTTGAAGAAATGGCTTTCTTCTTGCCACTCTTCCATAAAGGCCAGATTTGTGCAGTGCACGACTGATTGTTGTCCTATGGACAGACTCTCCCACCTCAGCTGTAGTTATCTGCAGTTCATCCAGAGTGATCATGGGTCTCTTGGCTGCATCTCTAATCAGTCTTCTCCTTGTTTGAGATGAAAGTTTGGAGGGACGGCCGGGTCTTGGTAAATTTGCAGTGGTCTGATACTCCTTCCATTTCAATATACCGTTTCTTTCCATGTATAATGCGCAAAATTTAACTAATTTATTGTCCTAAAATCTGGGGTGCGCATTATGCATGGGTAGAATTTTTAAATATATATATATATATATATATATTGTTTAAATTCTTTTTTTTTTTTTTGAAGAAGAAGAAAACCATAGTACAACAATTTTTGAAGAAAATCTTGTCACGGATGGAGTGTAGAAAGGAGCAGGGCGACCAAGTGCAGCTTGGACCAGGGTTCATTGGAGGAACTCAAAACACAGACTTGGTAAACTAACATAACTCTCTAACAAAGCAACAACAGGACTGACTGACAAAGACGTGGAACAAAAAGACAGGGTGACATTCCCAAAGACCTGTGTTATTGTCAAATATTGTTTGGTTTTTAATCTCCATCGCGGACTGGACGTCATACGGAGGCAGTATCACTGCGCATGCGCACTATGGATCCGATGCGAATAGTCCTCTTCTCTTCTTGACTGACAATGAATGTGATAGTTTAATACAATCAGCAAATAACAAAATACGTATTACAGGTAACACTTTGCCTTGTTCCTTTCGTCTCTGCTGTTCACTTCAAACACGCTCCATACGAACGCAATGCTCTGGTATCAGACGCTTGCTCGATCACCTGCTCGTTTGCTGTCACAATGTACCCTACACAAATCCGAAACATTTGTTACGGCTCCGAGTCACGACGAGGGGCAAGTTTTGGTTTCCAAGGGTGTTTTTATTCCTCTTCAACTTCTCTCCCATACAGAGCCGCCTTTTTCACATGTCCGCACGCCTTTTTCACATGTCCGCACTTTTCATTTTAACCTAACTGATCGCGGTGGTGCCTTTACGGGCAGTCGGAGAAATCAACGCCAACAAAAAAAATACATCCAGCCTAGTTAAGACCATACCAAAGACTATAAAAATGGGACCCATTGGCTCCCTGCTTGGCACTCAGCATTAAGGGTTGGAATTGGGGGGTTAGATCACCAAATGATTCCCGAGCGCGGCGCCGCTGCTGCTCACTGCTCCCCTCTCCCCCAGGGGATGGATCAAAATCACACAGGGATGGGTCAAATGCAGAGGACAAATTTCACCACACCCAGATGCGTGTGTGACAATCATTGGGACGTTAAAAAAAATAAATAAATAAAAATTTGGGTGCGTATTATACATGGGTACAGGCTTTTTTCCAGCATTGACATGCCATTTTTAGGGTGCGTATTATACATGGGGGCGCATTACACATGGAAAAAAAACGGTAATTGCTTGCACAGTGCTCCTTGAGATGTTTAAAGCTTGCGAAATCTTCTTGTATCCATATCCAGCTTTAAACTTCTCCACAACATTATCTCGGACCTGCCTGGTGTCTTACTTTGTCTTCATGGTTCTTTCTGCACTTTAAACAGAACCCTGAGACTATCAAAGAGCAGGTGCATTCATACGGAGACTTGATTACACACAGGAGCATTCTATTTATCATCATCAGTCATTTAGGACAACATTGGATCATTCAAAGATCCTCACTGAACTTCTGGAGTGAGTTTGCTGCACTGAAAGTAAAGGGGCTGAATAATATTGCACGCCCCACTTTTCAGTTTTTTATTTGTTAAAAAAGTTTAAATTATCCAATAAATTTCGTTCCACTTCGCGATTGTGTCCCATTTGTTGTTGATTCTTGACAAAAAACTAAAATATTATATCTTTGTTTGAAGCCTGAAATGTGGCGAAATGTTGAAAGGTTAAATTGGGCCGAATACTTTCGCAAGGCACTGTATATGTATGTATATATATGTGTGTGTGTATATGTCTATATATGTATGCATATATGTGTGTATATACGTGTATATACGTATGTGTATATATATATATATATATATATATATATATATATATATATATATATATATATATATACACGTGTGTATATATCTATGTATATATATGTGTATATGTACGTATGTATATATATATGTACATATGTGTATATATGTACGTATTTGTATATGCATGTGTATGTACGTGTGTGTGCAGGTACGTGTGTGTATCAGTGTCTATATATGCCCTGCTCAAAAAAATTAAAGGAACACTTTGAAAACACATGAGATTTCAATGGTGAAATATCTATACTGATATGGACAATTTAATGTCTCAGGAACAAAAGGATGACATCTTTTGATGGAAATAAAAGTTTTCAGCTTACAGAGGACTCCGTTTACAGACACCCCAAAAATCAAAGTGAAAAAATGATATGGCAGGCTCGTCCTTTTTGCCTAAATTAAATTTCTGCAACTCAAAATTATTTTCAATATCTTGTGTGGCCCCCACGAGCTTGTATGCATGCTTGACAATGTCGCGGCATGCTCCTAATGAGATGACGGATGGTGTCTTGTGATATGTCCTCCCAGATCTGTCTAAGGGCATCAGTGAGCTCCTGTAAAGTCTGAGGAGCGACCTGGCGGCGTCTGATGGACCGAAACATTATGTCCCAGAGGTGTTCTATCGGGTTTGGATCAGGTGATCGTGAGGGCCATTCAATTGTGTCAATTCGTTCATCCTCCAGATACTGTCTGCATACTCTTGCCACAATAAGCCGGGCATTGTTGTGGATCAGGAAGAACCCAGGAGCTACTGCACCAGCGTAGGGTCTGACCATGGGTGCAAGGATTTCATCCCGATAGCTAATGGTAGTCAGACTGCCGTTCTATAGCCTGTAGAGGTCTTTTTGTCCCTCCATGGAAATGCTTCCCCAGACCATCACTGACCCACCACCGAACCGGTCATGCTGAATGATGTTGCAGGCAGCATAGCGCTCTCCTTGGCTTCTTCAAACCCTTTCACGTCTATCACAGGTGCTCAGGGTAAACCTGATCTCATCTGTGAAAAGCATAGGGCGCCAGTGGCGGACTTGCCAATTCTGGTGTTCTATGGCAAATGCCAATCGAGCTCCACAGTGCTGAGCAATGAGCACAGGAAACACTACAGAACGTCGTTCCCTGAGGCCACCCTCGTGAAGTCTGTTTCTGACTGTTTGGGCAGAGACATTCACACCAGTAGCCTGCTGGAGGTCATTCTGTAAGGCTCGGCCAGTGCTCAACCTGTTCCTCTTTGCACAAAGCAGCAGATATCGGTCCTGCTGATGGAATGAGGACCGTCTACAGCCCTGTCCAGCTCTCCTAGAGTAACTGCCTGTCTCCTGGAATTTCCTCCATGCTCTGAAGATTGTACTGGGAGACACATCAAATCTTCTTGCAACAGCACGCATGGATGTGCCATCCTGGAGGAGTTGGACAATCTACGGAACTTCAGGAGGGTTAAGAAATCACCGCAAGCTCCCAGTCGTGATAATAACTCTAGCTAAAGCCAATGCTTGTGGAAAAACAGTTAAACAAAATCAAGAGGGAGGAACTTGAAATGGCCTCCACCCACAAAATCAGTCCTGTTTTGGGGACCATCTCGTTGTTGCCCCTCTAGTGCACCTGTTGTTAATTCCATCAACACCAATGCAGCTGAAACTGATTAACACCCCCCCCTGCCATGTACCTGACCAAAACCTTATCAAAAAAGTCTAATTGAATTCATGCCATACCCTGATAAAAAACTGTTCCTTTAATTTTTTTGAGCAGTGTATGTATATATGTATATATAAGTGTATATACACATGTGTATATGTGTACCGTTTTTTTCCATGTATAGTGCGCCCCCATGTATAGTACGCACCCCTAAAAATGGCATGCTGATGCTGGAAAAAAGCTTGTACCCATGTATAATACGCACCCAATTTTTATGAATTTTTTAAAAAAAAAAATTTAATTTTTTTTTTTTTTTTTTTTTTTTTAAGTCCCAATGATTGTCACACACGCAGGGAGGCAATGGGTCCCATTTTTATAGTCTTTAGTATGGTCTTAACTAGGCTGGATGTAATTTTTTTTGTTGGCGTTGATTTCTCCGACTGCCCGTAAACGCACCACCGCGCTCGTGCGCGCACGGGACAGCAAACGAGCAGGTGATCGAGCAAGCCTTGTCTGATACGAGAGCATTGCGGTCGCATGGAGCGTGTTTGAAGTGAACAGCAGAGACGAAAGGAACAAGGCAAAGTGTTGTGAAATAAAATATTACCTGTAATACGGATTTAGGTAGAGAACTGAACTCTCACTCTTTATATAGCTGACGTGTCTTGCGCATCCGTTCTGCGCATCTGTAATGGCGGCCTCCGTATGATATCCGGTTTGCGTGTGTGCGCGTGTGTGCGAGAGAGAGAGCGCGAGAGAGAACGCTCAACCGTAGCACGCCGCCGACCGCCCAACTGCACCGCGCTGGTAGCATTATTGTGACAGAGCCGTCGCTGAAATTTAGAAGATATTTTTAAAGTCCTGATGTACTTTCTAAAATTTAAGTGGACCTCAGTGCGCACTGCGCAGGGAGCTTAATTTGGTGCGGTCGCGCAACCGCAGCGCGCCGGGCGCTCACTGTCGCATTGCTTAAAGAGCGCCTTTGTGTTTTAGGATGAACAGCAGAGACCAAAGGAACAAGGCAAAGTGTTGTGAAATGAAATTTTACCTGTAATACGCATTTTGTTATTTGCTGATTGAAACTGCTAATTAAACTGTGAATTGAAACTAATAGGAAGAAAACAACTCTCGCTCTTAATATAGCTGACGTGTCTTGCGCATCCGTTCTGCGCATCTGTAATGGCGGCCTCCGTATGACGTCCGGTCCGCGATGGAGATTAAAAGATTAAATATTTGACAATAACACACTCTCAAGGATTGCACCATCGCATCAAACGATGTGTCGTCAATTATGTATTTTACTGACTAAGTGTGTTGGCCAGGATGGCTGAATGCGATGCGCGATTGACAACAAACAAGAAGAAAGGTGAGTTTTATTTCGGGGGAGATTTGTCATGTCTCGTCCCCAGTTTTGCTATGTGTCTAGGTTGCCATAGTTTCTGTTCGCGTCGCCCCTCTCTCCCTGTGTCACCTCAATCGATGTAACGTGTTTTGTATTTGTATGTCGCTCACCGTTGGATCGTTGCATGTGTTACTGTCATTCTGTTCCTGTCTTTGGTAATGTCACCCTGTCTTTTTGTTCCACGACTTTGTCGGTCAGTCCTGTTGTTGGTATTGTTGTACCATGACTTTCTTTAAAAAAAATAAATAAAAATTAAAAAAAAAAAAAATTAAAAATTTTTTTCTTTGTACCCATGTATAATACGCACCCCAGATTTTAGGACAATAAATTAGGTAAATTTTGCGCACTATACACGGAAAAAAACGGTATATATATTTGTATGTATGTATGTGTATATATATATATATATATATATATATATATATACATATATTGTGTGTGTATATGTATGTATACGTGTGTGTGTATATGTGTGTGTGTATATATATGTGTGTGTGTGTGTGTGTATATATATATATATGTGTATGTGTATATATGTGTGTGTGTGTGTGTGTGTGTGTGTGTGCGCGCGTGTGTGTGCGCGCGCGCGTGCGTATGTATATGTATATGTCAAAGTCAGCTTTATTGTCAATCTCTCCACATGTCACAACACACAAAGAGACCGAAATTACGTTTTTCTCTATCCCACGGTGACGAGACACATAACACGATAGACATACATGTACGCGACACAATATAAAAACAAGAAGGCAAAAATTCTAACAATCAATAGTATGAGTGATGAATAAATAATAAACAGATAACACAATAAATAACGGAGCCAGCAAGCATAGCGCAAAAGTAAAAAACATCATAAACAAAAAGGCACAAACAATAAATAAGAGTAATAACAAATAATAAATAATAAGAGCCAGTGTGCATTCAGACAGTTCAGACAGTGAAAGTACAGGACGCTACGCAGAACGGGGGAGCGAGTTCAGGATCCTAACAGCCTGGAGTATGAAGCTGTTTGAGAGTCTGGAGGTGCGGGAGCGCAGGCTTCTGTACCTCTTCCCAGAGGGCAGAAGCTCGAACAAAGAGTGAGCGGGGTGACTCGCATCACTCACAATCGTGGTCGCCTTGCGGGTGAGATGGGAGGTGTAAATGTCCTTCAAGGAGGGGAGCGAAGCACCAGCAATCTTACCAGCCGTGTTCACTATGCGCTGCTGGGCCTTCAAGTTGTAGTCAGTGCAGCCGCCACCCCAAACAGCAATACAGCTGGAGAGGACGCTCTCAATGGTGCCGCGGTAAAATGCAGTCATGACGGCCGGAGGAGCGCTCGCTCGCCTAAGTTTCCGCAGGAAGTACAGGCGGCGCTGGGCTTCCTTTGCCAGTGATGCGGTGTTGGTGGACCAGGAGAGATCCTCACTGATGTGCACCCCCAGGAACTTGGCGCTGCTCACTCGCTCCACCACAGCACCGTCGATGGTCAGCGGCAGGTGTTGGGTGTGACCCTTCCGGAAGTCCACAACAATCTCCTTGGTCTTGTCGACGGTCAGCAGGAGGTTGTTGTCCCTGCACCACGTGGTCAGAAGGACAACCTCAAGCCTGTATTGAGTCTCGTCTCCCTTGGTGATGAGACCCACCAGAGTCGTGTCGTCAGCAAACTTCACGATACGGTTGTCGCTGTAGGTTGCAGTGCAGTCATGCGTCAGGAGGGTGAAGAGCAGCGGACTGAGCACGCAGCCTTGGGGGGCCCCCGTGCTCAGCGTGATGCTGGCGGAGATTTTGTCGCCAACACGTACTACCTGTGGCCTCTGACAGAGGAAGACATATGTATGTATGTATATGTATGTATGTATATGTATGTATGTATATATATGTGTATGTATGTATGTATGTGTATGTATGTATGTGTATGTATGTATGTGTATGTATGTGTATGTATGTGTATGTGTGTGTATGCATGTGTGTGTATGTATGTGTATGTATGTGTATGTATGTATGTATGTGTATGTATGTATATGCATGTATGTATGTATATGCATGTATGTATGTATATGCATGTATGTATGTATATGCATGTATGTATGTATATGCATGTATGTATGTATATGCATGTATGTATGTATATGTATGTGTATGTATGTGTATGTATGTGTATGTATGTGTGTGTGTGTGTGTGTGTGTGTGTGTGTGTGTGTGTGTGTGTGTGTGTGTGTGTGTGTGTGTGTGTGTGTGTGTGTGTGTGTGTGTGTGTGTGTGTGTGTGTGTGTGTGTGT
>NC_083750.1:127500-150000 GCF_033458585.1 Syngnathus typhle | reverse complement strand
ATTACAAGAAAGCCTACGACTCCATGCCACACTCATGGATCACTGAATGCTTGGAACTGTACAACATCAACAGGAACCTGAGAGCCTTCATTGCAAACTCGATGGGACTGTGGAAAACAACCCTTGAGGCCAATTACAAGCCAATTGCACAGGTCTCCATCAAATGTGGCATATACCAAGGAGATGCTCTGTCCCCACTGCTGTTCTGCATAGGTCTGAACCCCCTCAGCCAAATAATCAACAAGACTGGCTACGGATACCGACTCAAAAATGGGGCCACCATCAGTCACCTCCTATACATGGATGACATAAAGTTGTATGCCAAGAGCGAGCGAGACATCGATTCACTGATCCACACAACCATGATCTACAGCACAGACATCGGAAAGTCATTCGGACTAGAGAAGTGCGGTCGCATGGTGACAAAGAGAGGGAAGGTAGTCCATACAGAAGGGGTCTCACTCCCAGAAGGAACAATAACAGACATTGAGGACAGCTACAAGTACCTTGGTATCCAACAAGCAAATGGCAACCTCGATGAAGCCACAAGGAAAGGAGCCACAGCCAAATACCTACAACGAGTAAGGCAAGTCCTCAGAAGTCAGCTAAATGGCAAGAACAAGATCCGGGCAATAAACAGCTACGCCCTGCCAGTCATCAGATACCCTGCAGGAATAATAAGCTGGCCAAAGGAAGAGACGCAGACCACAGATGTCAAGACACGGAAGCTCCTAACCATGCACGGAGGGTTCCACCCTAAGTCCAGCACCCTGAGACTGTACACTAGCCGTAAAGAAGGAGGCCGAGGACTACTGAGTGTGAGAGCCACTGTTCGGGATGAAACAGCCAAGATCCATGAGTACATCAAGGAAAAGGCCCGAACGGATGACGTGCTCAGTGAATGTCTCAGACAATGGCAAACAGAGGAAGAGTGGCTAGAGACACCATCATGGGAGGACAAACCCCTACATGGGATGTACCATCGGCAGATAAGTGAAGTGGCTGACATCAAGAAATCCTACCAATGGCTGGAAAAAGCTGGACTGAAGGACAGCACAGAGACACTCATCATGGCTGCACAGGAACAGGCTCTGAACACCAGAACAATAGAGGCCAAGATCTACCACACCAGACAAGACCCAAGGTGTAGGCTGTGCAAAGTGGCCCCTGAGACAGTCCAGCACATAACAGCAGGGTGTAAGATGCTAGCAGGGAAAGCATACATGGAACGTCATAACCAAGTGGCTGGCATAGTGTACAGGAACATCTGTGCAGAGTATGGACTGGAAGCCCCAAGTTCAAAGTGGAAAGCACCCCCTAAGGTGGCAGAGAACGGGCGAGCCAAGATCCTGTGGGACTTCCAGATCCAGACTGACAAGATGGTGATGGCGAACCAACCGGACATTGTGGTGGTGGACAAACAGCAGAAGAAGGCCATTGTAGTGGATATAGCAATACCAAGCGATGGCAACATAAGGAAAAAAGAACTTGAGAAGCTAGAGAAATACCAGGGCCTCAAAGAAGAGCTTGAGAAGGCCTGGAAAGTGAAGGCCTCGGTGGTGCCCGTGGTCATTGGGGCACTTGGGGCAGTGACCCCCAAACTGGAGGAGTGGCTACAGCAGATTCCAGGAACAACATCAGACATCTCAGTCCAGAAGAGTGCAGTGCTAGGAACAGCCAAAATACTGCGCAGAACCCTCAAGCTCCCAGGCCTCTGGTAGAGGACCCGAGCTTGGAGTGGGAGACCACCCGCAAAGGGTGAGAGGAGAAATTTATTTACCGTAAATTCCGGACTATAAGCCGCGACTTTTTTCCAAAATTTTGAACCCTGCGGCTTATACTCAGGTGCGGCCTATATAAGGGTTTTTTCGTGATTTTTGTGATGACTTGATCACTTAAAGATTCAAGAGTTTTTTATTCGCCATGTTTGAGCGTGGCGGCTCGGTGGCGCACTGGGTAGCACGTCTCTGTGTACCCTGCGATTGGCTGGCAACCGGTTCAGGGTGTCCCCCGCCTACTGCCCGATGACGGCTGGGATAGGCTCCAGCACGCCCCCGATCCCCGTGGGGACTAAGCGGTTCAGAAAATGGATGGATGGATGGATGTTTGAGCGTGCCAAACAAGTTATTTGACTTCGATAAAACACACCCTCTGTTCAACACTCAGGACATGTGAAAAATGGCAACAAAAAACAAAACAAAACCCTTTTCACTTTTATACACTGCGATATCTTGAAGAAAAAAACAACAAAAATACTATCTTGAAACACTACTATGGCTGCTGCTTATTCTGGCTGTGTTGCTTGTGACTAGTATGAGCTTTAGTAGGAATGCACGCTAGGGCTCTAAACCCTTTCTCTTACTCTGCCATGTGACTCAGAGATTACACAAAGCAGTGGCGCTGTTTGAACCATCTGCATTGTATTAAAACCCAATCAATCAGCATTTAAATTCAATTCTTCTGACATTTTGCTCACCAAAAACAAGTTGTAATGAACGTGAACTTTTAATGCATTTTATTCAGAAGGTTACTTTGAACCCCGAGGCTTAAATGGCGGCGCGGCGTATTTATGGATTTTTACGGACTCCAGGGGGCGCTCTAGCAGGAAGCAAGAGCGAGACAGACGAAGAAGAGATAATGCGCCGAAGAAGACGTGCTAATTTGTGTTTTGATAGGCGAATAGTGGCGTATAATACACACAAAGAAGAGACAGAACGAGATCAAGACGGACATTACTGAAAGGAAGCTTTTATACACAAACCGTCATTATGGGGGACAAAAGAAATGCATATGAAGCCTCTTTTAAGCTAAAGGCAGCCAATGTTGATGACATTGTGTTGCGTCACCCTTTTCTTTATTTCGTGGTCCCGTCTACTCTGGAGCTATACGTGTCGCTCGCTAGTTTAATGTAATTTAGCGCTTAGTGCATGAATAAAATTAGCATGAACAGACCCTCATCACACTCGAAGAAATGCATAAAAGCGACGACGAAAGAGAGACTGAGAAAGTGTGAGGACGCTGAGGAGGAAGACTTCGATGGTTTCAGTGCACAGGAGGAAGATGAAGACGATGAAGCTCTTTTTTTTACTTTTACTGGTATGTTTTTTAACAAACCCTGTTGGTGCTGTGTTACCGCCGCGTCTCAGTGACTTTTACCGGGTATGTTTTTTTTAATCCAGCCCTATTAGTCTTGTGTTGCTGCGGTATTACTGCCGCGTCACGGGCAGTGTTTGGAAAGAAATGTTAAGGTATGTTATTAAAACTTTAAAAAAGCTTTCTGTGTCCAGTCTTTCTTTGTTAATAAACTTTAAAAAAGCTTTCTGTGTCCAGTCTTTCTTTGTTAATAACTCGCGTGCACACTTCCGTGTTGCTGCGGTACTACTGCTGCGTCACAGGCAATGTTTAGAAAGACATGCTAAAGTATGTTATTAAAACTTTAAAAAGGCTTTCTGTGAACGGTCTTTCTTTGTATAAAACGCGTGTGCACGTGCGGTTTATAGTCCGGTGCGGCTTATATAAGAAAAATAATAAATTATCCCCCAATTTTAGCTGGTGCGGTTTATAGTCTGGTGCGGTTTATAGTCCGGAATTTACGGTAATTATTATTTTGCAAAAAAACAATTAAGTCGATCAGTTTGAACATTAAATGTGTTCTCTTTGTAGTGTATTCAATTGAATATGAGTTGAGAACGATTTTCAAATCATTGTATTTTGGTTTTATTTACATTTCACACAATTTCTCAACTTCAACCGAATCCGGTTTGTATATACCGTAGTGGCCCGAGTATAAGACGACCCTGATTATAAGACGACCCCCTCTTTTTCAAGACTCAAATTTGAAAAAAGACTTTTTGAACCCCAAATTAAATTTTTATAATCACAGTACATCTGAAACAAATGATTATACCAATACATTCGAGAGAAAAAGCATGTTATTTTGCCTTATTCAAATCATTCAAACTGTCTATCACATCTTAATATCTGAACATTTTAATATTCAAGATTCAAGAGTTTTTATTCACCATGTTTGAGCGTGCTAAACAAAGAATTTGACTTCGGTAAAAACACACCCTTTGTTCAACATTTAGGTGACTAACAACATTCAGGACATGTGAATAATGGCAAAAACAGTGTAGACAAATTCAAAAAGGTGTGAAGAGCAGGATCTTATTGCACAGTAATGACTCTGAGACTCTGAGTGGTGTGAGTTCATCAGAGCAACAGCCTGGGCGAAGAAGCTGTCTCTGTGTCTGCTGGTTTTGGCGTACCGAGCTCTATAACGCCGTCCGGAGGGGAGTAGTTCAAACAGACTGCAACCTGGGTGAGAAGGGTCTGTAGAGATGTTCCTTGCACGTTTCCTGGTCCTGGACAGGTACAAGTCTTGGATAGACGGGAGGTTGATTCCAATGATCTTTTCTGCAGTTCTGATTGTCCGTTGTAGTCTGTGCTTGTCTTGTTTGGAGGCCGATCCAAACCAGACAGTGATGGAGGTGCAGAGGACAGACTGGATGATGGCAGTGTAGAAGGTCTTCAGAAGCTCTCGCGGCAGGTTGAACTTCTTGAGCTGTCTCAGGAAGTACAGCCTCTGCTGGGCCTTCTTCCGGACAGTCTATGTGACCGGTCCATTTCAGGTCCCGAGAGATTGTGGTTCCCAAGAAATTGAAGGTGTCTGTGGAGAGAATAGTATTACTGCGGATAGTGAGGGGTAAAAGTGGTGAAGGGTCTCGCCTGAAATCCACCATCATCTCCACGGTCTTGAGCGGGTTCAGCTCCAGATGGTTTTGGCTGCACCAGTGGACCACCCGCTCCACCTCCTGTCTGTACGCAGTCTCATCACCGTCCTGGATCAGTCCGATGAGAGTGGTGTCGTCTGCATACTTCAGGAGCTTCACAGGAGAGTCACCTGAGGAGAAATCATTGGTGTAGAGAGAAGAGCACTGGGGAGAGGACGCACCCCTGAGGGGCTCCAGTATTGGTGGTCCAGGTGTCAAATGTGATGCCCCCCAGCCTCACACGCTGTCTCCTGTTGGTCAGGAAGCTGGTGATCCACTGACAGGTGGAGGCAGGCACCGCAAGCTGGATGAGCTTCTGTTGGAGGATGTCAGGAGCGATGGTGTTGAACGCCGAGCTGAAGTCCACGAACAGGATCCTGGCGTACGTTCCTGGGGTGTTCAGGTGATGCAGGTGCAGTTCCATGTTGACCGCATCATCCACTGACCTGTTTGCCCGGTAGGCAAACTGGAGGGGGTCAAGCAGGGGGCCCGTGACCTCCTTCAGGTGGTTCAGCACTAACCTCTCGAAAGATTTCATGACCACAGATGTCAGTGCGACGGGTCTATAGTCATTCAAACTTCTGATGGCGGGCTTCTTGGCCACTGGAACGATGGTGGAGCTCTTGAAGCACGAGGGCACCTCACACAGCTCCAGAGAACGGTTGAAGATCCGTGCAAAGGTGGGCGCCAGCTGCTCAGCACAGACATTCAAGCAGGAAGGTGACACGCCGTCTGGGCCCGGTGCCTTCCTGGTCTTTTGTTTCCGGAACATCTGGCGCACTTCCTCCTCGCGGACCTGGAGTGCGGACGCGGCCTCTGCAAGAGAGTGAGTGGGTGACAACGATGATAGAGGTGTGGACAGAGCAGTTGTGGGGAGAGGTGAGTATGTAGATTGTGCTGCAGGAAGTCCCGTTGTGTGGGAGGACCGATCAAACCTGCAGTAGAATTTGTCTAGCTGGTTAGCAAGCCTTGGACTCTCTACAGGACGGGGGGTTCGTTTCTTGTAGCCCGTGATGCTCTGCAGACCTTTCCACACTGTTGAGGGATCAGGATTGGCAGAGAGGTGTCTCTTCAGGTTCTCCCCGTAACACCTCCTTGCTTTCCTGACCTCTCGGTTCAGTGTGTTTCTGGTCTGCCTGAACAGCTCGCGGTTGCTGCCTTGACTTTGCGTAGCCTCCTGAGGTTCGGTGTAAACCGTTGTTGTACGTGCAGAAGGTCTTAGTCTGCACACACAGATCCTCACAAAAACTGATGTATGATGTGACAGTGCCAGTGAGTTCATGCAAGTGAAGTTGCAGCTTCGAAAACTCCCCAATCGGTGCAGTCAAAGCAGTTTTGGAGGTCCTGCCTTGACTCCACTGTCCACTTCCTCACAGTCCTCACCACAGGCTTAGACGTTTTTAGTTTCTGCCTGTACGCCTTTATGTAAACTAAAGTGCAATCACATTTGTAAATGAATGGCTTCTGTTTTTTGAAATGTAAATACCGTGTTTTCCATACATAATGCGCCCCCGTGCATAATACGCACCCTAAAAATGGCATGTCGATGCTGGAAATAAGCCTGTACCCATGTATAATACGCACCCAAATTTTGACTCTTAAGTCCGTAAACGTAAACGTAAATCATCTTTGGGAACAACCGGATGCGCTAGCAAACTCAATAGCGAAGATATGTTTCCAATTTGTGTAGGGTACATTGTGACAGCAAACGAGCAGGTGATCGAGCAAGCGTCTGATACGAGAGCATTGTGTTCGTATGGAGCGTGTTTGAAGTGAACAGCAGAGAAGAAAGGAACAAGGCAAAGTGTTGTGAAATAAAATATTACCTGTAATATCCATTTTGTTATTTGCTGATTGAAACTGCTATTTAAACTGTGAATTGAAACTAATAGGTAGAGAACTGAACTCTCGCTCTTTATATAGCTGAGGTGTCTTGCGCATCCGTTCTGCGCATACTGTCAGGCTCAGAGCAGGGAGAAGACTCGAATGCAGAGTTAAAAAAAAATCAAGGAGTTTATTTCCTTCACGGACGACAGCTCCAAGAACAAAAGGCGCCTCACGATGAGGGAAAAAGGGCAAAAACACAAGCGCCTCAACACAAGGGAAAAAAGGCAAAAACAAAAGTGCCTCAACACGAGGGAAAAAAGGGCTGAGAACAGCAAACAAAAAGCGCCTCAAAACTGAGGGAAAAACGAAGGCCAAATCGCAAAGCACAGGGCTTGAACCAAAAGTCTCGGCTATCAAGGCTTTCACGGAGAATAGTTGTGGCTATGGAGTCACTGGTGATCATGACTAGCAAGACGCACTGGCACAAGACAAGGGGAGGACGCAGGCTAAATACACACACGGAAGGGGGAGGACACAGGTGCAGACAATCAGGGCGGACGACACAGGTGTACGTAGTTATCAAAAGAGGGAGGTCAAGTGGATGGTAGTGCAGAGGAAGTGCAGAGGTCGTGTACAAAATAAAACAGGAAGTGATAACACGAAGGACAGGACAAAACAAAACAATCTACAAAACCCGACTGTATGACATAACCCTCCCCCTCTAGGGCCGGATCCCAGACGGACCAGGAGCATCGGGGTGAGCAGCGTAGAAGTCCTCCAACAGACCGGGATCGAGGATGTAACTGTGCGGCACCCATTGCCGCTCTTTTGGCCCATAACCCTCCCAGTCGACCAGGTACTACCAGCCCCTTCCGTTCCTGCGCACGTCCAGTAGGTCCTTGACCGTGTACGCAGGCCCACCCTCCACAGTCCGCGGAGACGGAGGCGGCACGGGAGCCGGCACCATCTCACTCTCCCTGACTGGCTTGATCTTCCCTACGTGAAAGGTGGGATCCACGGCGAGGGACCAGGGCAGGCGAAGTCGTACAGCGGCTGGATTCACGACCTTGGATATGGGGAATGGCCCCACAAAACGGGGGGCCAGCTTTCTGGAGCCCACCTGGAGTGGAAGATCCCGGGCGGACAGCCAGACCCGTTGGCCCCGCTGGTAGGCGGGCGCCGGCTGTCGTCTCCTGTCGGCCATCCTCTTCACTCTGTCCCCCTGGCGGACCAGCGTGGCTCGCGCTGCCGCCCAGATGCGACGACATCGTCTCACCACGGCGCGCGCCGTGGTTACAAACACCTCTGGCTCATTATCAGGGAAGATCGAGGACTGATAGCCAAAGACGCACATGAAAGTAGCTGTGGTAGGGAGGGAGTTATGGGCGTATTCTACCCAGATCAAATTCTTACTCCACGTGGAGGGTCACTAAGTAGCGGAGGCCTGTCTCCAGCTGTTGATTGATGCGCTCCGCCTGGCCGTTTGCCTCCGGGTGATAGCCCGAAGTGAGGCTCGCGGTGGCTCCTATGTGTCTGCAGAACTCCTTCCAGAACCGGGACATGAATTGGGGGCCCCTATCTGACATGACGTTCCGCGGGAATCCGTGGACCCTAAAAACGTGGTCCATGAGGACTGCGGCTGTTCGCTTCGCTGAGGGTAATTTGGGCAGGGCAATGAAGTGGGCCATTTTAGAAAACCGGTCCACCACGGTGAGTATCGTTGTCTTCCCCTTGGATACGGGAAGTCCCGTGACAAAGTCCACAGAGATGTCGGCCCATGGTCGAGAGGGAATGGGGAGAGGTTGCAGCAACCCCACCCGGGCGCCGGGGGTGTTCTTATTCCGCGCGCAGACGGAGCAGGCTGCCACGTATTCCCTGACGTCAGCTCCCATGGAGGGCCACCAGAACCGCTGCTGAATGACGTACAGGGTCCGTCTCACGCCCAGATGACAGGCGAGCCGGGAGGTGTGTGCCCAGTGGACGACTTGGGGGCGCAGCCTGGGTGTAACAAACAGTCGATTCGTCGGGCATTTACCCGGGGGTGGCTCGTCGCCATTGGCCTGCTTCACTAGGTCTTCGATGGGCCAGGTTACGGCCCCCACCACACAGTGAGGACGAAGAATGCGTTCGGGCTCCTTGGCCTCCGGATCTGGACTGTAGACGCGCGAAAGCGCATCGGGCTTGATGTTTTTGGCCCCCGGTCTGTAGGACAAGGTGAAATTGAAACGGTTAAAGAAAAGGGACCAACGAGCCTGGCGTGAGTTCAGCCGTTTAGTGTTCTTGATGTACTGTAGGTTCTTATGATCAGTCCAAACCAAGAAGGGTTGTTGGGCTCCCTCCAGCCAGTGTCTCCATTCCTCGAGAGCCTTCTTCACCGCCAACAACTCTCGATCTCCTACGTTGTAGTTCTGTTCGGCGGGGGTCAGCCGTCGGGACAGGTAAGCGCACGGATGAAGCTTGTTGTCCACTGGTGACCTTTGGGACAAGACGGCGCCGATTCCTTGACTGGAGGCGTCTACCTCCACCACGAACTGACGAGACGGGTCGGGTAGTGTGAGGATCGGGGCGGTGCCGAATCGCTTCTTCAGCTCCTGGAAGGCGGCCTCTGCCTCCGCCGTCCAACAGAACGGGGCTGTTGGAGAAGTCAGAGCATGCAGCGGGGTCGCTGTGGCGCTGAAGCCTCTGATGAATCGTCTATAGAAGTTAGCAAAGCCAAGAAATTGCTGCACTTTCTTGCGACTATCGGGTCTAGGCCATTGTGTCACCGCGCTTAGTTTTGCTGGGTCCATTTGTACCTTACCGGGGGCTATGATGAAACCAAGGAAGGATATAGTTTTGAAGTGGAACTCGCTTTTTTCAGCCTTGACGTAAAGGTGATGATCCAGGAGGTGTTGCAGGACCGACTTAACATGGGTCTCATGGGTCTCCATATCCAGTGAATAGATTATAATATCATCCAAATATACATAAACAAAACGATCTATAAAGTCTCTCAGAACATCGTTAATCATGGCCTGAAAAACGGCGGAGGCATTGGTGAGACCAAACGGCATCACGAGGTATTCAAAGTGTCCTCGAGGAGTGTTGAATCCCGTCTTCCATTCATCGCCCTCCCGGATGCGCACGAGGTGGTAAGCGTTACGCAAGTCTAGCTTGATGAAAACCCGGGCTTGCTGCAACTGATTGATTACCGTCGTCATGAGTGGAAGGGGATATCGATTTTTAATAGTGGTCTGGTTGAGGGGACTGTAGTCTATGCAGGGGCGTAGGGTACCGTCCTTTTTGCCCACAAAGAAAAACCCGGCCCCTGCAGGGGAGGACGAGGGTCTGATCAATCCCGCCTTAAGCGACGCGTCTATGTACTCATTTAGAGCCTGCTTTTCAGGTTCGGAAAGGGAATAAAGCCTCCCCTTGGGTATAGTAGCGCCAGGCAGGAACTCTATGGCGCAGTCGTACGGACGGTGGGGCGGTAGAGAGCTAGCCTTGGCTTTGCTAAAGACCTCCGCGAGTTGGTGGTAACATACTGGTACGCCTGTCATGTCCGGAGTTTCGGGGTCTGGGTCACGAGGAACGGAGTCGGGGTTAGAACCACGGGTAAGGCTGATCGGGGGATTAGGTACGATACATGACCCTTGGCAACGGGGTCCCCATCCCCTTATCTCCCCGGACTCCCAGTCCACGGCTGGGCTGTGGTGCGATAGCCACGGGTACCCGAGGATAATCAGATTCATGGGAGAGGTTACCACATGCAGTCTGACTTTCTCGTGATGGTTCCCGTAGGACAGTGAGAGAGGTTCGGTTACTTGGGATATATCAAAGAGCGCCTGACCATTGAGTGCCTTGGTTTTTACGGTCGTGGCTAGCGGTTCGGTTCTTATCCCCAGTCGCCGGGCAAAAGCCCAGTCGATCAAACTCTCATCTGCCCCGAAGTCAATTAACACACCAAGTTTGGTGCTTTTCTCGAGGCATGTAAGCGTGCCGATGGGTAGGGTACGACCCTTCTGCTGGCTACTGGAGAAGGTGCTTACCTTCAGATTCCTCTTCTCCGGGCAGGAGAAGACTATATGTCCTAGTGCACCACAGTAATAGCATCTGCTTTCCTGGCGTCGGCGCTGCTTCTCCTCGTCGCTCAACTTGGTCCGGCCGAGTTGCATTGGTTCAATCCCAGGCGGTAGCAGTGCCGTGTTCGATCGTTGGCGGTGCGTCTCGAGGAGCGGTGATGCCACCCCGGCCACGGGGGAGAAGACGGTCACGCTCCGGCTTGCGTGCTGCTTTTTCCAGTCCTGCAGGCGATTGTCCGTGCGGATAGCCAGCGCGATGAGAGCGTTGAGGTCAGTGGGAAGATCGAGGGGAATGAGTTGGTCCTGGATCGTTCCGGAAAGACCCTTGAGAAAAACATCATACAGGGCCGTCGGATTCCACCCGCATTCCGCAGCCAGAGTGCGGAAGCGGATCGCGTAGTCGCTGACCGACTCTCAACCCTGGGACAGCTGGCACAGCTCACGCGCCTTCTCACGGTCCGAGGAGACCGGATCGAACACCATGCGCAGGGCCTCGATGAACGCGGAGAGAGAGCGACAGGTAGCGGAATCCCTTGCCCATTCTGCCGTTGCCCACGGCCGGGCTCTTCCCATCAGGTACGAGATCAGGTATGCCACTCGGCAGCGTTCTGTGGGGAAATCGCCTGGGTACCGCTCGAATTGCATTTCACACTCAGTGATGAAGGCTTTGCTGAGCCCGGGTTCTCCAGCGTACCGTTCAGGAGGAGCCAGCCTGACCCCCATTGCCATGGGAGCGGGAACCGGACGATCGACCGGGGAAGCAACTGGTGGACTGGGCGTCGCTGCTGGTCCCGCGGTCAGTAGCGTGAGAACGTCTTGCATCTGCCGGCTTAGTGTTCCCACCTGGGCGGCCACCGCCGCTCTGAAGTCTTCTTGGACATCAACTCCCAGGGCATCTACCTGCTGCTGGGGTTGGACTAGCTTTGACGCCTGGGAGCGCACTGCGGCGGCCAGCTGTTCCGACTCTGCCGAGTCCATGTCTGGCCAGTGCGTAATGTCAGGCTCAGAGCAGGGAGAGGACTCGAATGCAGAGTTAAAAAAATCAAGGAGTTTATTTCCTTCACGGACGACAGCTCCAAGAACAAAAGGCGCCTCACGATGAGGGAAAAAGGGCAAAAACAAAAGCGCCTCAACACGAGGGGAAAAAAGGCAAAAACAAAAGCGCCTCAACACGGGGGAAAAAAGGGCTGAGAACAGCAAAAAAAGCCCCTCAAACTGAGGGAAAAACGAAGGCCAAATCTTACGGGCAAAGCACAGAGCTTGGACCAAAAGTCTCGGCTATCAAGGCTTTCACGGAGAATAGCTGTGGCTATGGCGTCGCTGGTGATCATGACTAGCAAGACGCACTGGCACAAGACAAGGGGAGGACGCAGGCTAAATACACACACGGAAGGGGGAGGACACAGGCGCAGACAATCAGGGCGGACGACCCAGGTGTACGTAGTTATCAAAACAGGGAGGTCAAGTGGACGGTAGTGCAGAGGAAGTGCAGAGGTCGTGTACAAAATAAAGCAGGAAGTGATAACACAAAGGACAGGACAAAACAAAACAATCTACAAAACCCGACAGTATGACACATACTGTCATGGCGGCCTCCGTGTGATAACCGGTCTGCGATGGAGATTAAAAAACAAACAATATTTGACAATAACACACCATCAAGGATTGCACCATTGCATCAAACAATGTCGTCAATTATGAATTTTACTGACAAAGTGTGTTGGGCAGGATGGCTGAATGCGATGCGCGATTGACAACAAACAAGAAGAAAGGTGTGATTTCAAGTTTTATTTCAAGGGAGACTTTCTTCAAAAATTGTTGTACCCATGCATAATGCGCACCCCAGATTTTAGGACAATAAATTAGTTAAATTTTGCGCATTATGCATGGAAAAACACGGTAAACCAATCTACTGTGATAAAACAACAAAATTGCAATAACTGCATTAACCATCAAAGTGAAGTAGAACTGTAACTGTAGTATTGAAAAAAATCTGAATAAGGAAAAACATTGCAATAAAATAAAAGATCAAAGTCAGCTTTATTGTCAATCCCTTCATATGTCAAGACACACAAAGAAACCGAAATTCCGTTTCCTCCATCCCACGGTGACGAGACACAATACACGATAAACATACAATTAGACGACACAAAATAAAAACAAGAAGGCACAAATAATAAATAATAAATAAATAAAATGAGTGATGAATAAATAACAAACAAATAACCCAATAAATAAGAGGAGCAAAACTGAGCCAGTGTGCGTACAGCAGACAGTAAGCATAGCGCTAAGTGCAGGACGCTACGCAGAAAGGGGGGGCGAGTTCAGGATCCTAACAGCCTCGACTATGAAGCTGTTTGAGAGTCTGGTGGTGCGGGAGCGCAGGCTCCTGTACCTCTTCCCAGAGGGCAGAAGCTCAAACAAAGAGTGAGCGGGGTGACTCACATCACTCAGAATCGTGGTCGCCTTGCGGGTGAGATGGGACGTGTAAATGTCCTTCAAGGAGGGGAGCGAAGCACCAATAATCTCACCAGCCGTGTTCACTATGCGCTGCAGGGCCTTCAAGTTGTAGTCAGTGCAGCCGCCACCCCAAACAGCAATACAGCTGGAGAGGACGCTCTCAATTGTGCCGCGGTAAAATGTAGTCATGACGGCCGAACGCAAACTGCTACCGCTATTGTTGGGGAGCCTGAGGACTGTATAGTTGGCTCAGATGGTTATGCTCTTTTCGCCCCCGGGTTTCGCTCAGGACACAGGAGGGAAGACGTGGTTCAGTTTTGATTGCTTCACTGTTTTTTTTACTGTTACTATTGTCAAAAAAGTAACAGGCACTGTGACTCATAGGCGCATACAGGCAAACTGGCAAAAGGGTATAGGCGCACGTTTGGTCGTAAGGGTGTGAGAGCAGGTGTGTGTAGTGTAAATGGGTAAGTCTTTGGGTGTGTGAATGTGATTCTTGTATGTGTGATCATTGTATGAACTATCTATCTATCTATCTATCTATCTATCTATCTATCTATCTATCTATCTATCTATCTATCTATCTATCTATCTGGCTCTGGCTCTCACTATCTCTCTCTCTCACTATCTCTATATCTCTATCTATCTATATCTATCTTTATATCTATCTCCATCTCTCTCTATCTCTCACTATCTGTAGCTCCAGCTCTATCTCTATCTCCAGCTCTAGCTCTATCTCCAGCTCTATCTCTATATCTAGCTATCTCTATATCCATGTCTATATCTATCTTTATCTCTAGTTAGTTAGTTAGTTAGTTTATTGTTTAGCACATATTATATCAATAACTGTCCAAGGAGGGAGACAAAGCCTAGGGCTTGTAAAGAGCTCCACTCCTTCAAACCCCCAATTCCAACCCTTGATGCTGAGTGCCAAGCAGGGAGGCTATATCTATCTATCTCTATATCTATGTCTATATCTACCTATCTCTATATGTATATCTATATCTCTGTCCGTCTGTCTGTCTGTCTGTCTGTGTGTGTCTCTCTCTGTCTCTGTCTCTCTCTCTCTCTTTTGCTCTGTGTGTGTGTCTCTCCTTCTTCTTGGTAGTCCATCGGGGTCCGATGATGACGTTGTCTCTGTAGTCAGGGATAACTGCGCATGTGGCTCCCCAGCTGGAAGCACATAAGCGCCCGCAGGTGCTACATTTAAAATCTGCATTTTTGGTTGAGGCCGGATGCATCTCTGTGACGTCTGTCCTTTGATGCAGCTAGATGCTGTTGCTGATCCCTCTCAAAGGCAGTGGCTGCTTTGAAAGAGCATTCCGTTCTGTCACGAGCATGCACTTCCAGATGGCGTGGTTGAATATCACTCCACTTTAGATTGCTTTTCATTGTGTCGTTGTACCTCAGTTTGGATACTAAAGCATGGATATTAAAAAAAAGCTGTTTGAAAACAAATGCATTTACCGTTTTTTTCCGTGTATAGTGCGCCCCCATATATAATACGCACCCTAAAAATGGCATGCTGATGCTGGAAAAAAGCCTGTACCCATGTATAATACGCACCCAATTTTTATGAATTTTTTTTTTATGAATTTTTTTTTTTCTTTTTTTTTTTTTTTAAGTCCCAATGATCGTCACACACGCAGGGAGGCAATGGGTCCCATTTTTATAGTCTTTGGTATGGTCTTAACTAGGCTGGATGTAATTATTTTTGTTGGCGTTGATTTCTCCGACTGCCCATAAACGCACCACCGCGCTCCGTGCGCGCACGGGAAAGAGGCGTGCGGACGTGAAAAAGGCGGCTCTGTATGGGAGAGACGTTGAAGAGGAATAAAAACACCCTTGGAAACCAAAACTTGGTGATTTCAAGTTTCATTTCGAGGGACATTTGTCACGTCTCATCCCCAGTTTTGCTATGTGTCTAGGTTGCCATAGTTTCTGTTCGTGTCGCCCCTCTCTTCCTGTGTCACCTCAATCGATGTAACATGTTTTGTATTTAAGTCCTGTCTGCCCCTCGTTCACCGTCGGATCATTGCATGTGTTACTGTCATGATGTCTGTTTGCTTTCTGTTCCTGTCTTTGGTAATGTCACCCTGTCTTTTTGTTCCACGACTTTGTCGGTCAGTCCTGTTGTTGGTTTTGTTTTCTAAAGAAAAAAAAAAGAAGAAAAAAAAGAAAATTAAAAAAAGAAAAAAAAAAAATTTTTTGTACCCATGTATAATGCGCACCCCAGATTTTAGGACAATAAATTCGTTAAATTTTGCGCACTATACACGGAAAAAAACGGTATTTTAACACTAAACTTTGATGTCGTGTTTTTTCTTTAAATGTGCGGCGAGATTTGTGCTCCCTGAATATTTGATCACCGCATGGCAGGATTTACAAACTGCACGTGTCTTGTCGGTTGAGCCATCTTTTCTTTGGAATCCAAAGTGCTTCCAAACGAATGACTTGAAGCCTAAAGCGGAGTAAATTTCCTCGTCTTTTTGGACACTAGCCATAGCACCAGCCCAGGAGCCGCGTACTAGTTGTCGACTCCCCTTTCACGTGCCTGCTCTGCTCACAACACAACAACGCCGGGCGCACTGCTCCCGGAAAGAGGAAGCAAGCAACAATGAACTGGATTTCAAAATAAAGTTGCGTTTAATGTACGAGGTCAAACACGGCGATATAAATCGATGTTTACGTTTAGCATCGATGCCAATAAATCGTAGAGCATTGTATTGATTACCGTTTTTTTCCGTGTATAATGCGCCCCCATGTATAATACGCACCCTAAAAATGGCATGTTGATGCTGGAAAAAAGCCTGTACCCATGTATAATACGCACCCAATTTAAAAAAATAAAAAAATTGAATTTATTTTTTTAATTTTATTTTCTTTTTTTTTTTAAGTCCCAATGATCGTCACACACGCAGGGAGGCAATGGGTCCCATTTTTATAGTCTTTGGTATGGTCTTAAATAGGCTGGATGTATTTTTTTTGTTGCCGTTGATTTCTCCGACTGCCCGTATAGGCACCACCGCGATCAGATGAGAAGAGAGGGAAGTGACGTGCGGACATGTGAAAAAGGCAGCTCTGTATGGGAGAGACGTTGAAGAGGAATAAAAACACCCTTGGAAACCAAAACTTGCCCCTCGTCGTGACTCGGAGCCGCAACAAATGTTTCGGATTTTTGTAGGGTACATTGTGACAGACAGCAAACGAGCAGGTGATCGAGCAAGCCTTGTCTGATACGAGAGCATTGCGGTCGTATGGAGCGTGTTTGAAGTGAACAGCAGTGACGAAAGGAACAAGGCAAAGTGTTGTGAAATAAAATATTACCTGTAATACGCATTTTGTTATTTGCTGATTGAAACTGCTAATTACACTGTGAATTGAAACTAATAGGAAGAAAACAACTCTCGCTCTTTATATAGCTGACGTGTCTTGCGCATCCGTTCTGCGCATCGGATCCATAGTGCGCATGTGCAGTCATACTGCCTCCGTATGACGTCCGGTCCGCGATGGAGATTAAAAAACAAACAATATTTGTCATGTCTCGTCCCCAGTTTTGCTATGTCTCTAGGTTGCCATAGTTTCTGTTCGCGTCGCCCTCTCTTCCTGTGTCACCTCAATCAATGTAACGTGTTTTGTATTTAAGTCCTGTCTGCCCCTCGCTCACCGTCGGATCATTGCATGTGTTACTGTCATGATGTCTGTTTGGTTTCTGTTCCTGTCTTTGGTAATGTCACCCTGTCTTTTTGTTCCACATCTTTGTCGGTCAGTCCTGTTGTTGGTTTTGTTGTACCATGACTTTCTTAAAAAAAAAAAAAAAATTTTTTTAAAAATTAAAACATTTTTGTACCCATGTATAATGCGCACCCCAGATTTTAGGACAATAAATTAGTTAAATTTTGCGCGTTATACACGGAAAAAAACGGTAATCGATGTGTATCGATGTATCGTTACACCCCTAGTGACGGGCTTTGTTGACGTTCATGTGGCTGAACGTCTTCTCACACACGTAGGTCGAGCCAAATTGTCCACTCTTTTTTAACATTCGGCACTCGGTGTCCACCTTTCTTTTCTTCGGGCCACTAATTTTAATGGAAGGATTCCAGGGGAAGGTTTGTGGGTGGCATTAGCGTAAAACTGTATCTGAAAACTCAGCGCGCGAATTACGAGAATATTGACGTCACAGCCTAGGCTCGAAATTTGGCACTGATAGATGAAATTAGTACGTACTACTGAGTACGCACACGCACTTGTGAGTGTGCACCGAGCTTTCTGACACGGCTCCCGGGAGTAAATGCGCGGGGGGGCGCTTCCCCATCTACTAGGGAAACATACTAATTGCAGGGAAAATTACCCCCCAAAAAATGAATAATACAATTTATTCAGGTTTGGCGGGCCGGATTAAACGGCTCCGTGGTCCGGATGTGGCCCACGGGCCGTAGTTTGCCCATGTCTGGTCTAGATCTTTCACCGCATGGAGCAAGACTTGTGTAAAGAACAGGTTGAATAGAAGCAAGCATACAACCTTGTTTTACTTCGTTGGAAATGGCGAAAGTGTTCAAATGTTCTCCATTTGAGAAGACCTGTCCTGTCATTTTGTCATGAAAGAGGCGTATGAGCTTGCTGAATTTTGGTGGACAGCCGAGTTTGAGAAGTATAGACCAGAGAGCCACTCTGTTGACCGTGTCAAACGCCTTGTCAAGTCTATGAACATTGAGTATAGGTCCATCTGCTGTTTGATGCACTTCGCTTGAATTTGTCGCACAGTGAAAATCGTGTCAGTGGTGCTATGGCCAGGTCTGAATCCACACTGGGCCTCAGGCAGGTTTTCTTCAGAAATAGTTTTGATGAGCCTATTGAGGAGTATTCGTGCAAGGATTTTGCCGGCAATAGATAATTAGGAAATTCCTCTGTAGTTGCCACAGTCTGCCTTATCTCCTTTGTTCTTATATAGTGCCGCTATGGTAGCATCTCGGAGGTCTGCAGGCAATATCTTCTTCTTCCCATATTGCTCAGAGGACGTCCTGGAATGCTTTGAAAGCAGAGGGTCACAGAGCCTTGAAGATTTCTGCAGGGATTCCATCTTTCCCTGGTGCTTTGCCACAGCTCATCTGCTTTATTGCGGCTCTGACCTCGGCCTCTGTAGGTGGAAGGTCGAGTTCCTCCTGTGTAGGCTTTTGTGGTATCTGCTCCAACACAGCCTGGTTGACAGTGGATGGTCGGTTGAGTAACTAGCTGAAGTGGTCCTCCCACCTTGCATTGATTCCCTCTTTGTCCTTGATGATGGTAGAACCGTCAGCAGAGTAGAGGGACTGTTCCTGATGCTGAGGGACCGTATAAGGCAGGGGTCTCAAACTCCAGTACTCGGGGGCCTCATTCCTACGTGTTTTCCAAGTTCCCCTCGTTAAACAGACCTGATTCAATTATCGGGCTCCTGCAGAACGTGAGGATGAACTGATCATTTGTATCAGGTGTGTTTAACGAGGGAAACTTGGAAAACATGTAGAAATGCGGGCCCTGAGGACTGGAGTTTGAGACCCCTTGTATAATGCCTTTATTGCATTGAACAGCATCTTGGAGTCGTTGGTCTCGGCATAAAGCTGCACTTCATTGGCTTTCCTTTCCCACCACTGGTTCTGCATATTGTGAAGTTCTCTCTGTGTTTTGGCTTTGCAGTCTTTATGTCTGTCATGTCTTGAAGAACAATAAGGATGATTTTGCCAGTCGATAAAGGCCTTCCTCTTCTTGTCCAGTATTGCCTACACAGCTTCGTCATTTTCAGCAAACCAATCTTGGTGGACCCTCTTCTTTGGTTCTAGCTAGCACTGATGTGGCGCTCTCAGTGACCACTTATCTTCCGGTGTGCCTAACAGTGGCCCTTTCTCTTGACGGTAGCTGTTGGATAGAAGGCGTGCGATGTTGAAGGCATGTCTGACGATCTTTGGGCGTTTGGGGTGTTGAGGGACTACATGGATGTTGAGTTTTGCTCGCACAAGTCTGTGGTCGGTACAACAATCTGCACCTTGCGTTGCCCTTGTAGAGAGAACATATTTCCTGTCACGTTGACGGGTGATGATGTAGTCTATGAGTTGCCATTGTTTTGATCGCGGGTGCATCCACGTCGTTTTGTACTTATCGGCCTGCCTGAATTTTGTGTTGGTCAGCAGCAGGTTGTATTCAGCCCACTTATCAAAGTCAAAGTCTGCTTTATTGTCAACATCTTCACATGCCGAGACACACAAAGAGATCGCAATTACGTTTTCCCTATCCCACGGTGACAAGACATATTACACGATAGACATACAAGTAAACGACGCAATATAAAAAAACAAGAAGGCACAAACAATAAATAATAAGAGTAACAATAAATAATAAATAAATAGATAACACAACGAATAAAAGCCAGTGTGCATACAGACAGTAAAAGTACAGGACGCTACGCAGAACGGGGAAGCGAGTTCAGGATCCTGACAGCCTGGAGTATGAAGCTGTTTGAGAGTCTGGTGGTGCGGGAGCGCAGGCTTCTGTACTTCTTCCCAGAGGGCAGAAGCTCGAACAAAGAGTGAGCGGGGTGACTCACATCACTCACAATCGTGGTCGCCTTGCGGGTGAGATGGGAGGTGTAAATGTCCTTCAAGGAGGGGAGCGAAGCACCAATAATCTTACCAGCCGCGTTCACTATGCGCTGCAGGGCCTTCAAGTTGTAGTCAGTGCAGCCGCCACCCCAAACAGCAATACAGCTGGAGAGGACGCTCTCAATGGTACCGCGGTAAAATGTAGTCATGACGGCCGGAGGGGCGCTCGCTCGCCTGAGTTTCCGCAGGAAGTACAGGCGGCGCTGGGCTTTCTTTGTCAGTGATGCGGTGTTGGTGGACCAGGAGAGATCCTCACTGATGTGCACCCCCAGGAACTTGGCGCTGCTCACTCTCTCCACCACAGCACCGTCGATGGTCAGCGGCAGGTGTTGGGTGTGACCCTTCCGGAAGTCCACAACAATCTCCTTGGTCTTGTCGACGTTCAGCAGGAGGTTGTTGTCCCTGCACCACGTGGTCAGAAGGTCAACCTCCAGCCTGTATTGAGTCTCGTCTCCCTTGGTGATGAGACCCACCAGAGTCGTGTCATCAGCAACCTTCACTATACGGTTTTCGCTGTAGGTTGCAGTGCAGTCATGCGTCAGGAGGGTGAAGAGCAGCGGACTGAGCACACAGCCTTGGGGGGCCCCCGTGCTCAGCGTGATGCTGGCGGAGATTTTGTCGCCAACACGTACTACCTGTGGCCTCTGACAGAGGAAGTCCAGTAGCCAGTTGCAGAGGTAGGTAAAGAGGCCCAGCGTGTCAAGTTTGCTGATGAGGCGTTGTGGCACAATGGTGTTGAAGGCAGAACTGAAGTCCACAAACAGCAATCTCACATACGAGTCCCTTCTCTCCAGGTGGGTGTGGGCCGAGTGGAGGGCAGAGCATACACTGTGTTCCAAATTATTATGCAAATTGTATTTATGTGTCATAAAGATTACATTTTTTGTTTTTCAATTAAACTCATGGATGGTATTACGTGTCAGGGCTCTTTGGATCACTGAGATCAATCTCAGACACCGGGGATCATTACCGGCCAGTTGAGCCCAAATTAAGGAAAAACTACTTAAGAATGGTGTTCCACATTATTAAGCAGATAATTTGAAGTTCGCTTTGAGCAGTGGCGGACGCCAACCCACGACCGGTGGGAGAGCTCGGAGGGCGGATGGGCTTTCAAGGAAGCCCCCCAGGCCGGTCCCACTCGCACTTAGAATTTTTTTTTTTTTTTGGCTTCCATAATGTACCGGGCGCGGACGCGAAACCCACGCCGGGCATGGCAGCTCGAAAGGCGGCTAAGCATTCAAGGAAGCACCGTCTGGAGCTTCAGAGCCGTTCCGCCTGACTTTTAACGTAGAGTACCGGGCGCAAACCACTAACTCAAGCCCGGCATGGCAGCTCGAAAGGCGGCTAAGCATTCAAGGAAGCACCGTCTGGAGCTTCAGAGCCGTTCCGCCTGACTTTTAACGTAGAGTACCGGGCGCAAACCACTAACTCAAGCCCGGCATGGCAGCTCGAAAGGCGGCTAAGCATTCAAGGAAGCACCGTCTGGAGCTTCAGAGCCGTTCCGCCTGACTTTTAACGTAGAGTACCGGGCGCAAACCACTAACTCAAGCCCGGCATGGCAGCTCGAAAGGCGGCTAAGCATTCAAGGAAGCACCGTCTGGAGCTTCAGAGCCGTTCCGCCTGACTTTTAACGTAGAGTACCGGGCGCAAACCACTAACTCAAGCCCGGCATGGCAGCTCGAAAGGCGGCTAAGCATTCAAGGAAGCACCGTCTGGAGCTTCAGAGCCGTTCCGCCTGACTTTTAACGTAGAGTACCGGGCGCAAACCACTAACTCAAGCCCGGCATGGCAGCTCGAAAGGCGGCTAAGCATTCAAGGAAGCACCGTCTGGAGCTTCAGAGCCGTTCCGCCTGACTTTTAACGTAGAGTACCGGGCGCAAACCACTAACTCAAGCCCGGCATGGCAGCTCGAAAGGCGGCTAAGCATTCAAGGAAGCACCGTCTGGAGCTTCAGAGCCGTTCCGCCTGACTTTTAACGTAGAGTACCGGGCGCAAACCACTAACTCAAGCCCGGCATGGCAGCTCGAAAGGCGGCTAAGCATTCAAGGAAGCACCGTCTGGAGCTTCAGAGCCGTTCCGCCTGACTTTTAACGTAGAGTACCGGGCGCAAACCACTAACTCAAGCCCGGCATGGCAGCTCGAAAGGCGGCTAAGCATTCAAGGAAGCACCGTCTGGAGCTTCAGAGCCGTTCCGCCTGACTTTTAACGTAGAGTACCGGGCGCAAACCACTAACTCAAGCCCGGCATGGCAGCTCGAAAGGCGGCTAAGCATTCAAGGAAGCACCGTCTGGAGCTTCAGAGCCGTTCCGCCTGACTTTTAACGTAGAGTACCGGGCGCAAACCACTAACTCAAGCCCGGCATGGCAGCTCGAAAGGCGGCTAAGCATTCAAGGAAGCACCGTCTGGAGCTTCAGAGCCGTTCCGCCTGACTTTTAACGTAGAGTACCGGGCGCAAACCACTAACTCAAGCCCGGCATGGCAGCTCGAAAGGCGGCTAAGCATTCAAGGAAGCACCGTCTGGAGCTTCAGAGCCGTTCCGCCTGACTTTTAACGTAGAGTACCGGGCGCAAACCACTAACTCAAGCCCGGCATGGCAGCTCGAAAGGCGGCTAAGCATTCAAGGAAGCGACGCCGGCCGGTCCGCGGGCCAAATAGGGTCCAGTAAAGTACCGGGCGCAAACCACTAACTCAAGCCCGGCATGGCAGCTCGAAAGGCGGCTAAGCATTCAAGGAAGCGACGCCGGC
>NC_083750.1:100000-115000 GCF_033458585.1 Syngnathus typhle | reverse complement strand
GGATAAGATTCGCAGATTTTCGCCCGGCCTGTGTTTAAGGAGGCGGCCGGTTCCCTCCTTCCTTCCTTTCTTGGATGTATAACATTCGCAGATTTTCGCCCGGCCGGTGGTTTAAGGAGGCGGCCGGTCCTCCCTCCTTGGATGTATAACATTCGCAGATTTTCGCCCGGCCTATGTTTAGTGAGGCGACCGGTCCTCCCTCCTTGGATGTATAACATTCGCATATTTTCGCCCGGCCGGTGGTTTAAGGAGGCGGCCGGTCCTCCCTCCTTGGATGTATAACATTCGCAGATTTTCGCCCGGCCGGTGGTTTAAGGAGGCGGCCGGTCCTCCCTCCTTGGATGTATAACATTCGCAGATTTTCGCCCGGCCTATGTTTAGTGAGGCGACCGGTCCTCCGTGGAGAGCGACCCGCAAGTGGGGAGGAACCGTCCACCCAACGCCGGCGCGAGCCGGGGCCGGTGGGGGCCCTACCAAGGCGGGTCTCATTGCCTGTCGGTCAGTTCGGGAGAAGGTGGGGGTACTCGGAGGCCCGCCGGGAGCAGACGGGGGTCCGGAAGGTGAGGGGGTGAAGGACGGCGGTCGGGAGCAGACGGCCGTCCCCGGGAGGGGGTGTTCGTTCACGTGCGGACGCCGGGAGCAGGCGGCCGTCACGCAATTCTGCCAACCGTTCCCACCGGCCTGTGTTTAAGGAGGCGGCCGGTCCTCCACGAGAAGAATTCTGCCAAACGTTCCACCGGCCTGTGTTTAAGGAGGCGGCCGGTCCTCCCCGTCGTTCCGCCGGCTTGTGTTTAAGGAGGCGGCCGGTCCTCCACGAGAAGAATTCTGCCAAACGTTCCACCGGCCTGTGTTTAAGGAGGCGGCCGGTCCTCCCCGTCGTTCCGCCGGCTTGTGTTTAAGGAGGCGGCCGGTCCTCCACTATTCCTTCCTTGGATGGAAAGCATGTAGCACTTTGAAAATTTTCGAGCACTGTGACACTTTGAAAATTTTCGAGAGTTTTTGTACTTAGAAAATTTTTCGCTCTTGCACTTCCAGAGTGCTTTGCGGTAGCTCCTAGGTTCGCTGTCCGAGCATGTGAACACTTTTTGGGGGGGAACACATCGCTAGAGACACCAGCCGCCTGGTTCTCGGGGCCAAAACTTGTGTTCCCCACACTCGTTCTGACTATATTTTGCGATTTGGGGGTAAAGGTAATGAGTACAGTGACTAGGGGGACCAACTCATCGTACTCTGGCGCACCAACAGACCAAAGCTGGTACTGCACTTACCCCTGGTACCCCAACGCCTGGTACCTGACGGGCGAGAGGCTGATTTTTCGCTATTTGCGGCCGACCGAGGGAACCAGACAAAGCGGACACTTTACGGCGCAAGAGCCGTTGGCACTTAGAAATTTTTCGACAAAGTTGGCGCGAGCTCCAGAAGGAGAGGCTGATTTTTCGCTATTTGTGGCCGACCGAGGGAACCAGGCAAAGCGGACACTTTACGGCGCAAGAGCCGTTGGCACTTAGAAATTTTTTGACAAAGTTGGCGCGAGCTCCAGAAGGAGAGGCTGATTTTTCGCTATTTGTGGCCGACCGAGGGAACCAGGCAAAGCGGACACTTTACGGCGCAAGAGCCGTTGGCACTTAGAAATTTTTTGACAAAGTTGGCGCGAGCTCCAGAAGGAGAGGCTGATTTTTCGCTATTTGTGGCCGACCGAGGGAACCAGGCAAAGCGGACACTTTACGGCGCAAGAGCCGTTGGCACTTAGAAAATATTCGCCAAAGTTGGCACGAGCTCCAGAAGGAGAGGCTGATTTTTCGCTATTTGTGGCCGACCGAGGGAACCAGACAAAGCGGACACATTACGGCGCAAGAGCCGTTGGCACTTAGAAAATATTCGCCAAAGTTGGCACGAGCTCCAGAAGGAGAGGCTGATTTTTCGCTATTTGTGGCCGACCGAGGGAACCAGACAAAGCGGACACTTTACGGCGCAAGAGCCGTTGGCACTTGCGCGAGCTCCAGAAGGAGAGGCTGATTTTTCGCTATTTGTGGCCGACCGAGGGAACCAGACAAAGCGGACACTTTACGGCGCAAGAGCCGTTGGCACTTAGAAAATATTCGCCAAAGTTGGCACGAGCTCCAGAAGGAGAGGCTGATTTTTCGCCGTTTGTGGCCGACCGAGGGAACCAGACAAAGCGGACACTTTACGGCGCAAGAGCCGTTGGCACTTAGGCGAGCTCCAGAAGGAGAGGCTGATTTTTCGCTATTTGTGGCCGACCGAGGGAACCAGGCAAAGCGGACACATTACGGCGCAAGAGCCGTTGGCACTTAGAAAATATTCGCCAAAGTTGGCACGAGCTCCAGAAGGAGAGGCTGATTTTTCGCTATTTGTGGCCGACCGAGGGAACCAGGCAAAGCGGACACTTTACGGCGCAAGAGCCGTTGGCACTTAGAAATTTTTTGACAAAGTTGGCGCGAGCTCCAGAAGGAGAGGCTGATTTTTCGCCGTTTGTGGCCGACCGAGGGAACCAGGCAAAGCGGACACATTACGGCGCAAGAGCCGTTGGCACTTAGGCGAGCTCCAGAAGGAGAGGCTGGTTTTTCGCTATTTGTGGCCGACCGAGGGAACCAGGCAAAGCGGACACATTACGGCGCAAGAGCCGTTGGCACTTAGGCGAGCTCCAGAAGGAGAGGCTGATTTTTCGCCGTTTGTGGCCGACCGAGGGAACCAGGCAAAGCGGACACATTACGGCGCAAGAGCCGTTGGCACTTAGGCGAGCTCCAGAAGGAGAGGCTGGTTTTTCGCTATTTGTGGCCGACCGAGGGAACCAGGCAAAGCGGACACATTACGGCGCAAGAGCCGTTGGCACTTAGGCGAGCTCCAGAAGGAGAGGCTGATTTTTCGCCGTTTGTGGCCGACCGAGGGAACCAGGCAAAGCGGACACATTACGGCGCAAGAGCCGTTGGCACTTAGGCGAGCTCCAGAAGGAGAGGCTGATTTTTCGCCGTTCGTGGCCGACCGAGGGAACCAGGCAAAGCGGACACATTACGGCGCAAGAGCCGTTGGCACTTAGAAAATATTCGCCAAAGTTGGCACGAGCTCCAGAATGAGAGGCTGATTTTTCGCCGTTTGTGGCCGACCGAGGGAACCAGGCAAAGCGGACACATTACGGCGCAAGAGCCGTTGGCACTTAGGCGAGCTCCAGAAGGAGAGGCTGATTTTTTCGCTATTTGTGGCCGACCGAGGGAACCAGGCAAAGCGGACACATTACGGCGCAAGAGCCGTTGGCACTTAGAAAATATTCGCCAAAGTTGGCACGAGCTCCAGAATGAGAGGCTGATTTTTCGCCGTTTGTGGCCGACCGAGGGAACCAGACAAAGCGGACACATTACGGCGCAAGAGCCGTTGGCACTTAGGCGAGCTCCAGAAGGAGAGGCTGATTTTTCGCTATTTGTGGCCGACCGAGGGAACCAGGCAAAGCGGACACTTTACGGCGCAAGAGCCGTTGGCACTTAGAAAATATTCGCCAAAGTTGGCACGAGCTCCAGAAGGAGAGGCTGATTTTTCGCCGTTTGTGGCCGACCGAGGGAACCAGACAAAGCGGACACATTACGGCGCAAGAGCCGTTGGCACTTAGGCGAGCTCCAGAAGGAGAGGCTGATTTTTCGCTATTTGTGGCCGACCGAGGGAACCAGGCAAAGCGGACACTTTACGGCGCAAGAGCCGTTGGCACTTAGAAAATATTCTGAAATTCTCACCGACCTCCGTGGTGGAGAGGCCGAATTTTCGACATTCGTGGCCGACCGGGGAACCGTCGCCACTCGGACAACTTGTGCGGCAGCCCTCGGTGATTTTAGGACCGCTTTTTCACCCTCGCTGTCCGACCGGAGAACCGTCGTAGCTCGGACAGTTCGTGTGCCAGCATCCGCTGGCACTTAGAAAATTTTAAAAAAGAAAAAAATAGTCTTCTGCATATACGTTCTGACTATATTTTGCGATTAGGGGGTAAAGGTAATGAGTACAGTGACTAGGGGGACCAACTCATCGTACTCTGGCGCACCAACACGCCAAGGTTGGTACTGCACTTAGGCTGATTTTTGCGCTATTCGCGGCCGACCGGGGAACCAGCGCGGAGCGGACACATTACGGCGAATGAGCCGTTGGCACTTAGAAAATTTTTGAGCTTTTTTCGAACTTCCGTGAGGCTGATTTTGCGCTATTCGCGGCCGACCGGGGAACCAGCGCGGAGCGGACACATTACGGCGAATGAGCCGTTGGCACTTAGAAAATTTTTGAGCTTTTTTCGAACTTCCGTGAGGCTGATTTTGCGCTATTCGCGGCCGACCGGGGAACCAGCGCGGAGCGGACACATTACGGCGAATGAGCCGTTGGCACTTAGAAAATTTTTGAGCTTTTTTCGGACTTCCGTGTGGAGCTTTGGGGCCGTTCCGCCTAACTTTTTATGCCCGATTAGGCTTCCAGGGAGGCGGCTAAGCATTATTGACCAATCATGGAGCTTTTTTCGGACTTCCGTGTGGAGCTTTGGGGCCGTTCCGCCTAACTTTTTATGCCCGATTAGGCTTCCAGGGAGGCGGCTAAGCATTATTGACCAATCATGGAGCTTTTTTGGGACTTCCGTGTGGAGCTTTGGGGCCGTTCCGCCTAACTTTTTATGCCCGATTAGGCTTCCAGGGAGGCGGCTAAGCATTATTGACCAATCATGGAGCTTTTTTGGGACTTCCGTGTGGAGCTTTGGAGCCGTTCCGCCTAACTTTTTATGCCCGATTAGGCTTCCAGGGAGGCGGCTAAGCATTATTGACCAATCATGGAGCTTTTTTGGGACTTCCGTGTGGAGCTTTGGGGCCGTTCCGCCTAGCTTTTTATGCCCGATTAGGCTTCCAGGGAGGCGGCTAAGCATTATTGACCAATCATGGAGCTTTTTTGGGACTTCCGTGTGGAGCTTTGGGGCCGTTCCGCCTAGCTTTTTATGCCCGATTAGGCTTCCAGGGAGGCGGCTAAGCATTATTGACCAATCATGGAGCTTTTTTGGGACTTCCGTGTGGAGCTTTGGGGCCGTTCCGCCTAGCTTTTTATGCCCGATTAGGCTTCCAGGGAGGCGGCTAAGCATTATTGACCAATCATGGAGCTTTTTTGGGACTTCCGTGTGGAGCTTTGGGGCCGTTCCGCCTAGCTTTTTATGCCCGATTAGGCTTCCAGGGAGGCGGCTAAGCATTATTGACCAATCATGGAGCTTTTTTGGGACTTCCGTGTGGAGCTTTGGGGCCGTTCCGCCTAGCTTTTTATGCCCGATTAGGCTTCCAGGGAGGCGGCTAAGCATTATTGACCAATCATGGAGCTTTTTTGGGACTTCCGTGTGGAGCTTTGGGGCCGTTCCGCCTAGCTTTTTATGCCCGATTAGGCTTCCAGGGAGGCGGCTAAGCATTATTGACCAATCATGGAGCTTTTTTGGGACTTCCGTGTGGAGCTTTGGGGCCGTTCCGCCTAGCTTTTTATGCCCGATTAGGCTTCCAGGGAGGCGGCTAAGCATTATTGACCAATCATGGAGCTTTTTTGGGACTTCCGTGTGGAGCTTTGGGGCCGTTCCGCCTAGCTTTTTATGCCCGATTAGGCTTCCAGGGAGGCGGCTAAGCATTATTGACCAATCATGGAGCTTTTTTGGGACTTCCGTGTGGAGCTTTGGGGCCGTTCCGCCTAGCTTTTTATGCCCGATTAGGCTTCCAGGGAGGCGGCTAAGCATTATTGACCAATCATGGAGCTTTTTTGGGACTTCCGTGTGGAGCTTTGGAGCCGTTCCGCCTAACTTTTTATGCCCGATTAGGCTTCCAGGGAGGCGGCTAAGCATTATTGACCAATCATGGAGCTTTTTTGGGACTTCCGTGTGGAGCTTTGGGGCCGTTCCGCCTAGCTTTTTATGCCCGATTAGGCTTCCAGGGAGGCGGCTAAGCATTATTGACCAATCATGGAGCTTTTTTGGGACTTCCGTGTGGAGCTTTGGGGCCGTTCCGCCTAGCTTTTTATGCCCGATTAGGCTTCCAGGGAGGCGGCTAAGCATTATTGACCAATCATGGAGCTTTTTTGGGACTTCCGTGTGGAGCTTTGGGGCCGTTCCGCCTAGCTTTTTATGCCCGATTAGGCTTCCAGGGAGGCGGCTAAGCATTATTGACCAATCATGGAGCTTTTTTGGGACTTCCGTGTGGAGCTTTGGGGCCGTTCCGCCTAGCTTTTTATGCCCGATTAGGCTTCCAGGGAGGCGGCTAAGCATTATTGACCAATCATGGAGCTTTTTTGGGACTTCCGTGTGGAGCTTTGGGGCCGTTCCGCCTAGCTTTTTATGCCCGATTAGGCTTCCAGGGAGGCGGCTAAGCATTATTGACCAATCATGGAGCTTTTTTGGGACTTCCGTGTGGAGCTTTGGGGCCGTTCCGCCTAGCTTTTTATGCCCGATTAGGCTTCCAGGGAGGCGGCTAAGCATTATTGACCAATCATGGAGCTTTTTTGGGACTTCCGTGTGGAGCTTTGGGGCCGTTCCGCCTAGCTTTTTATGCCCGATTAGGCTTCCAGGGAGGCGGCTAAGCATTATTGACCAATCATGGAGCTTTTTTGGGACTTCCGTGTGGAGCTTTGGGGCCGTTCCGCCTAGCTTTTTATGCCCGATTAGGCTTCCAGGGAGGCGGCTAAGCATTATTGACCAATCATGGAGCTTTTTTGGGACTTCCGTGTGGAGCTTTGGGGCCGTTCCGCCTAGCTTTTTATGCCCGATTAGGCTTCCAGGGAGGCGGCTAAGCATTATTGACCAATCATGGAGCTTTTTTGGGACTTCCAGCCGGTGCTTTGGGGGCCTTCCCCCTCACTTTCTACGCCCGATTGGGCTTCCAGGGACGCGGCTAAGCATTTTTAACAGAAATGGAGCTTTTTGCGGAGCTCCAGCCGGTGCCACCGGCAGGCCGTGCACAGCGGACGAGATGACCGAAAGAAGCTCCAGGAGAGCGGATGGACGCTTTTTAAGCACCGAGGCGGAGATCGCGGAGCTTTAATAGACTTCCAGCGGGCCCAAAGCGGCCAGGCAGACGGCGCAGCGCGACCTGGTACCTCGCACGGGACGCATCGCCCCCCCCGCGCACAGTTCCAGGGGGCCGGGATGACGTTTCAAAGCTGCCGCTGCAGCTGCGGCGGGGAGTGGCCTCCCTCCGGTGGACACGACGAGTAAATGACACCGGCCGCTGACGCAAACCCACGCCGGACAGGAGAGCTCAAAAGCCGGGTAACATTTCAAGGAAGACCCCCCCTGCGCAGACCTCCACTAGGCCGGGATGACTGTTCAGCTGTGGCGGGGAGTGGCCTCCCTCCGGTCGGCACGACGAGTAAATGACACCGGCCGCTGACGCAAACCCACGCCGGACAGGAGAGCTCAAAAGCCGGGTAACATTTCAAGGAAGACCCCCCCTGCGCAGACCTCCACTAGGCCGGGATGACTGTTCAGCTGTGGCGGGGAGTGGCCTCCCTCCGGTCGGCACGACGAGTAAATGACACCGGCCGCTGACGCAAACCCACGCCGGACAGGAGAGCTCAAAAGCCGGGTAACATTTCAAGGAAGACCCCCCCTGCGCAGACCTCCACTAGGCCGGGATGACTGTTCAGCTGTGGCGGGGAGTGGCCTCCCTCCGGTCGGCACGACGAGTAAATGACACCGGCCGCTGACGCAAACCCACGCCGGACAGGAGAGCTCAAAAGCCGGGTAACATTTCAAGGAAGACCCCCCCTGCGCAGACCTCCACTAGGCCGGGATGACTGTTCAGCTGTGGCGGGGAGTGGCCTCCCTCCGGTCGGCACGACGAGTAAATGACACCGGCCGCTGACGCAAACCCACGCCGGACAGGAGAGCTCAAAAGCCGGGTAACATTTCAAGGAAGACCCCCCCTGCGCAGACCTCCACTAGGCCGGGATGACTGTTCAGCTGTGGCGGGGAGTGGCCTCCCTCCGGTCGGCACGACGAGTAAATGACACCGGCCGCTGACGCAAACCCACGCCGGACAGGAGAGCTCAAAAGCCGGGTAACATTTCAAGGAAGACCCCCCCTGCGCAGACCTCCACTAGGCCGGGATGACTGTTCAGCTGTGGCGGGGAGTGGCCTCCCTCCGGTCGGCACGACGAGTAAATGACACCGGCCGCTGACGCAAACCCACGCCGGACAGGAGAGCTCAAAAGCCGGGTAACATTTCAAGGAAGACCCCCCCTGCGCAGACCTCCACTAGGCCGGGATGACTGTTCAGCTGTGGCGGGGAGTGGCCTCCCTCCGGTCGGCACGACGAGTAAATGACACCGGCCGCTGACGCAAACCCACGCCGGACAGGAGAGCTCAAAAGCCGGGTAACATTTCAAGGAAGACCCCCCCTGCGCAGACCTCCACTAGGCCGGGATGACTGTTCAGCTGCGGCGGGGAGTGGCCTCCCTCCGGTCGGCACGACGAGTAAAGCTATTTAGGAAAATCTGAGATAAATATCACTTGCATAATAATTTGGAACACGGTCCCGTGTTCCAAATTATTATGCAAAATGTATTTAGACACCAGCAATCGCACTTAGATTTGTTTCTTTTTTCTTTCTTTTAGCTTCCATAATGTTACCGGGCGCTGACGCAAACCCACGCCCGGCAGGAGAGCTCAAAAGCCGGGTAACATTTCAAGGAAGCTATTTAGGAAAATCTGAGATAAATATCCTTTGCATAATAATTTGGAACACGGTCCCGTGTTCCAAATTATTATGCAAAATGTATTTAAGTGTCATAAAGATTACATTTTTTGTTTTTCAAGTACTGAAATCACCCTCAGTCATGGTACAGTCCATGGTAGTCTGCCAGGTGAGCGCAATTGTAGTAATTAACAAGTCTATTTAAGTTCCGCGTTTTTAAGCGTTCGGCCATTTCGTTCAACCATGGGGAGGAAAAAGGATCTCTCTGCTGTCGAGAAGCGTGAAATCGTTCGATGCCTTGGACAAGGTATGCAGACATTCGATATTGCACGAAAGCTTAAGCGCGACCATCGAACTTTGAAGAAATTCGTCGCTGATTCGGAGCAAACGCGCGTTCGTGCAGACAAAGGCACGACAAGGAAGGTTTCTGCAAGACAAACAAATCGAATCAAGAGGGCGGCTGCAAGCATGCCACTAAAGACGAGCAAACAAATATTCGACGCTGCTGGTGCCAGTGAAGTCCCACGAACGACGAGGTGCAGGATCCTCCAGAGGCTTGCAGTTGTGCGGAAACCCTCCATTCGGCCACCCCTGAACAACGCGAACAAGCAGAAACGGCTGCAGTGGGCCCAGACTTACATGAAGACAAATTTTCAGACAGTCCTGTTCACCGACGAGTGCCGTGCCACCTTGGATGGGCCAGGTAGGGTTTTTTAAGTTTTTCCTTGCACTTTTGAGAGCTCAGGGGATGCTTTGAGAATAATTGTCAATTTCTGTCAATGTGAAGCCCTTTGAGACTGCTTGTGATTTAGGGCTATACAAATAAACTTGATTTGACTTGACTTTACAGATGGATGGAGTCGTGGATGGTTGGTGGACGGCCACGATAGCCCAACAAGGCTGCGGCGTCAGCAGGGAGGTGGCGGAGTGATGTTTTGGGCCGGAATCATGGGGAGAGAGCTGCTTGGCCCCTTTAGGGTCCCTGAAGGCGTCAAAATTACGTCTGTTAACTACGTGGAATTTCTGACTCAACACTTCTGTCCATGGTACAACAGGAAGAACCGTGCTTTCCGTCAAAAGATCATCTTCATGCATGACAATGCACCGTCTCATGCTGCAAGAAATACGTCAACGTCTTTGGCATCTATGGGAATAAAGGGAGAGAAACTGATGGTGTGGCCCCCATGCTCCCCTGACCTCAATCCTATTGAAAACTTGTGGAGCATCGTCAAGCAGAAAATCTACGAAGGTGGGAGGCAGTTCAATTCCAAAGAGCAGCTCTGGCAGGCTATTCTTAGATCCTGCCAAGAAATTCAACCAGAAACTGTACAAAAACTCACAAGTTCAGTGGATGGAAGAATCGTGAAGCTGCTGTTGAACAAAGGGTCCTATGTTAAAATGTAACTTTGTTTTTTATTGAAATAAAGGGTCCTATGTTAAAATGTAACTTGTTTGTCTTTTCTTTGAAATAGCTTTTGATTTCAGTAAATATGACCTCCTAATGCTGTAAATTCTTAAGATGGGCATTTCAGTTCATAAAAACCTATAAAATGTTATAAAACTCTGTTGTGCGTAATAATGTGGAACAGTGCATTTTAAGTTTTTTATTTTTTAAAAATTCTGTGATCATTCGGAGGTTTGTTCAATAAAATTAGAATTCATCAAAATAATGGTTGATGACTTGAAAATTATGCTGACTCATTTTGCATCGACTATTTAGGAAAATCTGAGATAAATGTCACTTGCATAATAATTTGGAACACGGTGTAAGTGCGATTGCTGGTGTATTTACTCGTCGTGTCCACCGGAGGACGGCAAATCCCCGCCGCAGCTGCAGCGGCAGCGCTTAAATGTCTTCCCGGCCGCCTGGAACTCTGCACGGGGCGTGTTTCGTCCCGCGCAGCGGTACCAGATCGCGCTGCGCCGTCAGCCGAGCCGCGCGCGGTCCGCTGGAAGTCTACACTGTGTTCCAAATTATTATGCAAATTGTATTTATGTGTCATAAAGATTACATTTTTTGTTTTTCAATTAAACTCATGGATGGTATTACGTGTCAGGGCTCTTTGGATCACTGAGATCAATCTCAGACACCGGGGATCATTACCGGCCAGTTGAGCCCAAATTAAGGAAAAACTACTTAAGAATGGTGTTCCACATTATTAAGCAGATAATTTGAAGTTCGCTTTGAGCAGTGGCGGACGCCAACCCACGACCGGTGGGAGAGCTCGGAGGGCGGATGGGCTTTCAAGGAAGCCCCCCAGGCCGGTCCCACTCGCACTTAGAATTTTTTTTTTTTTTGGCTTCCATAATGTACCGGGCGCGGACGCGAAACCCACGCCGGGCAGGAGAGCTCGAAAGGCGGCTAAGCATTCAAGGAAGCACCGTCTGGAGCTTCAGAGCCGTTCCGCCTGACTTTTAACGTAGAGTACCGGGCGCAAACCACTAACTCAAGCCCGGCATGGCAGCTCGAAAGGCGGCTAAGCATTCAAGGAAGCACCGTCTGGAGCTTCAGAGCCGTTCCGCCTGACTTTTAACGTAGAGTACCGGGCGCAAACCACTAACTCAAGCCCGGCATGGCAGCTCGAAAGGCGGCTAAGCATTCAAGGAAGCACCGTCTGGAGCTTCAGAGCCGTTCCGCCTGACTTTTAACGTAGAGTACCGGGCGCAAACCACTAACTCAAGCCCGGCATGGCAGCTCGAAAGGCGGCTAAGCATTCAAGGAAGCACCGTCTGGAGCTTCAGAGCCGTTCCGCCTGACTTTTAACGTAGAGTACCGGGCGCAAACCACTAACTCAAGCCCGGCATGGCAGCTCGAAAGGCGGCTAAGCATTCAAGGAAGCACCGTCTGGAGCTTCAGAGCCGTTCCGCCTGACTTTTAACGTAGAGTACCGGGCGCAAACCACTAACTCAAGCCCGGCATGGCAGCTCGAAAGGCGGCTAAGCATTCAAGGAAGCACCGTCTGGAGCTTCAGAGCCGTTCCGCCTGACTTTTAACGTAGAGTACCGGGCGCAAACCACTAACTCAAGCCCGGCATGGCAGCTCGAAAGGCGGCTAAGCATTCAAGGAAGCACCGTCTGGAGCTTCAGAGCCGTTCCGCCTGACTTTTAACGTAGAGTACCGGGCGCAAACCACTAACTCAAGCCCGGCATGGCAGCTCGAAAGGCGGCTAAGCATTCAAGGAAGCACCGTCTGGAGCTTCAGAGCCGTTCCGCCTGACTTTTAACGTAGAGTACCGGGCGCAAACCACTAACTCAAGCCCGGCATGGCAGCTCGAAAGGCGGCTAAGCATTCAAGGAAGCACCGTCTGGAGCTTCAGAGCCGTTCCGCCTGACTTTTAACGTAGAGTACCGGGCGCAAACCACTAACTCAAGCCCGGCATGGCAGCTCGAAAGGCGGCTAAGCATTCAAGGAAGCACCGTCTGGAGCTTCAGAGCCGTTCCGCCTGACTTTTAACGTAGAGTACCGGGCGCAAACCACTAACTCAAGCCCGGCATGGCAGCTCGAAAGGCGGCTAAGCATTCAAGGAAGCACCGTCTGGAGCTTCAGAGCCGTTCCGCCTGACTTTTAACGTAGAGTACCGGGCGCAAACCACTAACTCAAGCCCGGCATGGCAGCTCGAAAGGCGGCTAAGCATTCAAGGAAGCACCGTCTGGAGCTTCAGAGCCGTTCCGCCTGACTTTTAACGTAGAGTACCGGGCGCAAACCACTAACTCAAGCCCGGCATGGCAGCTCGAAAGGCGGCTAAGCATTCAAGGAAGCACCGTCTGGAGCTTCAGAGCCGTTCCGCCTGACTTTTAACGTAGAGTACCGGGCGCAAACCACTAACTCAAGCCCGGCATGGCAGCTCGAAAGGCGGCTAAGCATTCAAGGAAGCACCGTCTGGAGCTTCAGAGCCGTTCCGCCTGACTTTTAACGTAGAGTACCGGGCGCAAACCACTAACTCAAGCCCGGCATGGCAGCTCGAAAGGCGGCTAAGCATTCAAGGAAGCACCGTCTGGAGCTTCAGAGCCGTTCCGCCTGACTTTTAACGTAGAGTACCGGGCGCAAACCACTAACTCAAGCCCGGCATGGCAGCTCGAAAGGCGGCTAAGCATTCAAGGAAGCACCGTCTGGAGCTTCAGAGCCGTTCCGCCTGACTTTTAACGTAGAGTACCGGGCGCAAACCACTAACTCAAGCCCGGCATGGCAGCTCGAAAGGCGGCTAAGCATTCAAGGAAGCACCGTCTGGAGCTTCAGAGCCGTTCCGCCTGACTTTTAACGTAGAGTACCGGGCGCAAACCACTAACTCAAGCCCGGCATGGCAGCTCGAAAGGCGGCTAAGCATTCAAGGAAGCACCGTCTGGAGCTTCAGAGCCGTTCCGCCTGACTTTTAACGTAGAGTACCGGGCGCAAACCACTAACTCAAGCCCGGCATGGCAGCTCGAAAGGCGGCTAAGCATTCAAGGAAGCACCGTCTGGAGCTTCAGAGCCGTTCCGCCTGACTTTTAACGTAGAGTACCGGGCGCAAACCACTAACTCAAGCCCGGCATGGCAGCTCGAAAGGCGGCTAAGCATTCAAGGAAGCACCGTCTGGAGCTTCAGAGCCGTTCCGCCTGACTTTTAACGTAGAGTACCGGGCGCAAACCACTAACTCAAGCCCGGCATGGCAGCTCGAAAGGCGGCTAAGCATTCAAGGAAGCACCGTCTGGAGCTTCAGAGCCGTTCCGCCTGACTTTTAACGTAGAGTACCGGGCGCAAACCACTAACTCAAGCCCGGCATGGCAGCTCGAAAGGCGGCTAAGCATTCAAGGAAGCGACGCCGGCCGGTCCGCGGGCCAAATAGGGTCCAGTAAAGTACCGGGCGCGGCCACTAACGCCTTGTGGCGGTCGCCTTGTGGCGGTCGGGGGGTGGCGGTCGGGGCTGGCGCTTGGGGCCGGTGGCGGTCGCCTTGTGGCGGTCGCCTTGTGGCGGTCGGGGGGTGGCGGTCGGGGCTGGCGCTTGGGGCCAGTGGCGGTCGCCTTGTGGCGGTCGCCTTGTGGCGGTCGCCTTGTGGCGGTCGCCTTGTGGCGGTCGCCTTGTGGCGGTCGCCTTGTGGCGGTCGGGGGGTGGCGGTCGGGGCTGGCGCTTGGGGCCAGTGGCGGTCGCCTTGTGGCGGTCGCCTTGTGGCGGTCGCCTTGTGGCGGTCGCCTTGTGGCGGTCGCCTTGTGGCGGTCGGGGGGTGGCGGTCGGGGCTGGCGCTTGGGGCCGGTGGCGGTCGCCTTGTGGCGGTCGCCTTGTGGCGGTCGCCTTGTGGCGGTCGCCTTGTGGCGGTCGCCTTGTGGCGGTCGGGGGGTGGCGGTCGGGGCTGGCGCTTGGGGCCGGTGGCGGTCGCCTTGTGGCGGTCGCCTTGTGGCGGTCGGGGGGTGGCGGTCGGGGCTGGCGCTTGGGGCCAGTGGCGGTCGCCTTGTGGCGGTCGCCTTGTGGCGGTCGCCTTGTGGCGGTCGCCTTGTGGCGGTCGCCTTGTGGCGGTCGCCTTGTGGCGGTCGGGGGGTGGCGGTCGGGGCTGGCGCTTGGGGCCAGTGGCGGTCGCCTTGTGGCGGTCGCCTTGTGGCGGTCGCCTTGTGGCGGTCGCCTTGTGGCGGTCGCCTTGTGGCGGTCGGGGGGTGGCGGTCGGGGCTGGCGCTTGGGGCTGGCGTCCGCCAATAGTGGTTTAATTTCGGGAGGAAGATTGATTTTCGTCCCAAGCCCGCCGCTGGAGAAAATTTTAGGTACCAGGAGTGGATTTTTTTTGTCCACTCAGGAGGGGGACGTTGGCTGGTTTGGTGTCCGGGGGAAAGTGCTCTTTTCTCGGCCAGGAGAAAGATTAGACTCCCAGCCCGCCGCTGGAGAAAATTCTAGGTACCAGGAGTGGATTTTTTTTGTCCACTCAGGAGGGGGACGTGCTTTGTTGTCCGGGGGAAAGTGCTCTTTTCTCGGCCAGGAGAAAGATTAGACTCCCAGCCCGCCGCTGGAGAAAATCTTAGGTACCAGGAGTGGATTTTTTTTGTCCACTCAGGAGGGGGACGTGCTTTGTTGTCCGGGGAGAGTGCCTGGTCCCCGGACCAGCCTCTTAGGCGCGCCCGCTGTCATTCTCCGGAGATTAAGTTATACTAAGGGGAGGCTGCCTCCTCCCGCCTGCTGCCCGAGGATGCTGCCTCATCCCCGGACTGGCCTCTTGCGCGCGCCCGCTGTCATTCTCCGGAGACTAAGTTATACTAAGGGGAGGCTGCCTCCTCCCGCCTGCTGCCCGAGGATGCTGCCTCATCCCCGGACTGGCCTCTTGCGCGCGCCCCGCTGTCATTCTCCGGAGA
>NC_083750.1:75000-90000 GCF_033458585.1 Syngnathus typhle | reverse complement strand
TCGGTCGTTGCGGCCCGCTGAGGCTCGCTTCGTTTCCGTAAAGCGGGGGTCGGGGGCGCGGCGCTGTGCCGGCGACTTGCCCGCGCGAGGCGCGCGCGCCGAGGCCCAAGCGGGAAGCTGCGCCCCGTCCGAGTCAGACTCGGTCGTTGCGGCCCGCCGGTCTCGCGCTACGGCCAGGATGCGGAGTTTGATCGACACTGGTGGGAGCCGGGGGGTCGAAGGGGTTCCGGCCGCCCCGCCGTCCTCAGCGCCGCTGTCACCCAGACGGGAAGCTGCGCCCCGTCCGAGTCAGACTCGGTCGGTGCGGCCCGCTGTGGCCAGCTGGCAACTAGCTACGGAAGGGTACCGGCGCTCCCGACGAACCCGCCGGGGTGGCTGGTGACCAACGCTGCGTTCGGCGCTTATTGCTGTGACCGGGAGGGAAGCTGCGCCCCGTCCGAGTCAGACTCGGTCGTTGCGGCCCCCCCGAGCCCGCACGCCTCTCGCGGAAGGTCATACGCCACCGGCGGCACGAAAGACGCCTCCCGCAACGCGGTAGTCGGGAAAGGCTATTCGGATAGTCGAGCAGAGTTGCGACAACACATCCCGCGGTGCCGTCTGGTTAGGCAAGGGTTTGAGAAACAGCATTCGCGGTAGACCGGCGCGGCCGGCGGACACCCACGCGGCGTGCCGCAATCGGATCGCGCGCTCGGCCTCCGTTGATTTCCTCTAGGTGGGTGATTCGGGGCGTCTCGGTCTCGCTGCCGTTCGGTCGCGCCAAGGCCTGCGGGGGCGGCGCGTAGCGCACGCTCTCGCGGCGGCCGAGGCGCTAGAGTGCGACCCGCAAGTGGGGAGGAACCGTCCACCCAACGCCGGCGCGAGCCGGGGCCGGTGGGGGCCCTACCAAGGCGGGTCATGAGTGCCAGTCGGTCAGTTCGGGAGAAGGGGAGGGTACTCGGAGGCCCGCCGGGAGCAGACGGGGGTCCGGAAGCTGAGGGGGGTGAAGGACGGCGGCCGGGAGCAGACGGCCGTCCCCGGGAGGGGGTGTTCGTTCACGTGCGGACGCCGGGAGCAGGCGGCCGTCACGCGATTCTGCCAACCGTTCCTACCGGCCTGTGTTTAAGGAGGCGGCCGGTCCTCCGTCCTTGGATGGATAAGATTCGCAGATTTTCGCCCGGCCTGTGTTTAAGGAGGCGGCCGGTTCCCTCCTTCCTTCCTTTCTTGGATGTATAACATTCGCAGATTTTCGCCCGGCCGGTGGTTTAAGGAGGCGGCCGGTCCTCCCTCCTTGGATGTATAACATTCGCAGATTTTCGCCCGGCCTATGTTTAGTGAGGCGACCGGTCCTCCCTCCTTGGATGTATAACATTCGCATATTTTCGCCCGGCCGGTGGTTTAAGGAGGCGGCCGGTCCTCCCTCCTTGGATGTATAACATTCGCAGATTTTCGCCCGGCCGGTGGTTTAAGGAGGCGGCCGGTCCTCCCTCCTTGGATGTATAACATTCGCAGATTTTCGCCCGGCCTATGTTTAGTGAGGCGACCGGTCCTCCGTGGAGAGCGACCCGCAAGTGGGGAGGAACCGTCCACCCAACGCCGGCGCGAGCCGGGGCCGGTGGGGGCCCTACCAAGGCGGGTCTCATTGCCTGTCGGTCAGTTCGGGAGAAGGTGGGGGTACTCGGAGGCCCGCCGGGAGCAGACGGGGGTCCGGAAGGTGAGGGGGTGAAGGACGGCGGTCGGGAGCAGACGGCCGTCCCCGGGAGGGGGTGTTCGTTCACGTGCGGACGCCGGGAGCAGGCGGCCGTCACGCAATTCTGCCAACCGTTCCCACCGGCCTGTGTTTAAGGAGGCGGCCGGTCCTCCACGAGAAGAATTCTGCCAAACGTTCCACCGGCCTGTGTTTAAGGAGGCGGCCGGTCCTCCCCGTCGTTCCGCCGGCTTGTGTTTAAGGAGGCGGCCGGTCCTCCACGAGAAGAATTCTGCCAAACGTTCCACCGGCCTGTGTTTAAGGAGGCGGCCGGTCCTCCCCGTCGTTCCGCCGGCTTGTGTTTAAGGAGGCGGCCGGTCCTCCACTATTCCTTCCTTGGATGGAAAGCATGTAGCACTTTGAAAATTTTCGAGCACTGTGACACTTTGAAAATTTTCGAGAGTTTTTGTACTTAGAAAATTTTTCGCTCTTGCACTTCCAGAGTGCTTTGCGGTAGCTCCTAGGTTCGCTGTCCGAGCATGTGAACACTTTTTGGGGGGGAACACATCGCTAGAGACACCAGCCGCCTGGTTCTCGGGGCCAAAACTTGTGTTCCCCACACTCGTTCTGACTATATTTTGCGATTTGGGGGTAAAGGTAATGAGTACAGTGACTAGGGGGACCAACTCATCGTACTCTGGCGCACCAACAGACCAAAGCTGGTACTGCACTTACCCCTGGTACCCCAACGCCTGGTACCTGACGGGCGAGAGGCTGATTTTTCGCTATTTGCGGCCGACCGAGGGAACCAGACAAAGCGGACACTTTACGGCGCAAGAGCCGTTGGCACTTAGAAATTTTTCGACAAAGTTGGCGCGAGCTCCAGAAGGAGAGGCTGATTTTTCGCTATTTGTGGCCGACCGAGGGAACCAGGCAAAGCGGACACTTTACGGCGCAAGAGCCGTTGGCACTTAGAAATTTTTTGACAAAGTTGGCGCGAGCTCCAGAAGGAGAGGCTGATTTTTCGCTATTTGTGGCCGACCGAGGGAACCAGGCAAAGCGGACACTTTACGGCGCAAGAGCCGTTGGCACTTAGAAATTTTTTGACAAAGTTGGCGCGAGCTCCAGAAGGAGAGGCTGATTTTTCGCTATTTGTGGCCGACCGAGGGAACCAGGCAAAGCGGACACTTTACGGCGCAAGAGCCGTTGGCACTTAGAAAATATTCGCCAAAGTTGGCACGAGCTCCAGAAGGAGAGGCTGATTTTTCGCTATTTGTGGCCGACCGAGGGAACCAGACAAAGCGGACACATTACGGCGCAAGAGCCGTTGGCACTTAGAAAATATTCGCCAAAGTTGGCACGAGCTCCAGAAGGAGAGGCTGATTTTTCGCTATTTGTGGCCGACCGAGGGAACCAGACAAAGCGGACACTTTACGGCGCAAGAGCCGTTGGCACTTGCGCGAGCTCCAGAAGGAGAGGCTGATTTTTCGCTATTTGTGGCCGACCGAGGGAACCAGACAAAGCGGACACTTTACGGCGCAAGAGCCGTTGGCACTTAGAAAATATTCGCCAAAGTTGGCACGAGCTCCAGAAGGAGAGGCTGATTTTTCGCCGTTTGTGGCCGACCGAGGGAACCAGACAAAGCGGACACTTTACGGCGCAAGAGCCGTTGGCACTTAGGCGAGCTCCAGAAGGAGAGGCTGATTTTTCGCTATTTGTGGCCGACCGAGGGAACCAGGCAAAGCGGACACATTACGGCGCAAGAGCCGTTGGCACTTAGAAAATATTCGCCAAAGTTGGCACGAGCTCCAGAAGGAGAGGCTGATTTTTCGCTATTTGTGGCCGACCGAGGGAACCAGGCAAAGCGGACACTTTACGGCGCAAGAGCCGTTGGCACTTAGAAATTTTTTGACAAAGTTGGCGCGAGCTCCAGAAGGAGAGGCTGATTTTTCGCCGTTTGTGGCCGACCGAGGGAACCAGGCAAAGCGGACACATTACGGCGCAAGAGCCGTTGGCACTTAGGCGAGCTCCAGAAGGAGAGGCTGGTTTTTCGCTATTTGTGGCCGACCGAGGGAACCAGGCAAAGCGGACACATTACGGCGCAAGAGCCGTTGGCACTTAGGCGAGCTCCAGAAGGAGAGGCTGATTTTTCGCCGTTTGTGGCCGACCGAGGGAACCAGGCAAAGCGGACACATTACGGCGCAAGAGCCGTTGGCACTTAGGCGAGCTCCAGAAGGAGAGGCTGGTTTTTCGCTATTTGTGGCCGACCGAGGGAACCAGGCAAAGCGGACACATTACGGCGCAAGAGCCGTTGGCACTTAGGCGAGCTCCAGAAGGAGAGGCTGATTTTTCGCCGTTTGTGGCCGACCGAGGGAACCAGGCAAAGCGGACACATTACGGCGCAAGAGCCGTTGGCACTTAGGCGAGCTCCAGAAGGAGAGGCTGATTTTTCGCCGTTCGTGGCCGACCGAGGGAACCAGGCAAAGCGGACACATTACGGCGCAAGAGCCGTTGGCACTTAGAAAATATTCGCCAAAGTTGGCACGAGCTCCAGAATGAGAGGCTGATTTTTCGCCGTTTGTGGCCGACCGAGGGAACCAGGCAAAGCGGACACATTACGGCGCAAGAGCCGTTGGCACTTAGGCGAGCTCCAGAAGGAGAGGCTGATTTTTTCGCTATTTGTGGCCGACCGAGGGAACCAGGCAAAGCGGACACATTACGGCGCAAGAGCCGTTGGCACTTAGAAAATATTCGCCAAAGTTGGCACGAGCTCCAGAATGAGAGGCTGATTTTTCGCCGTTTGTGGCCGACCGAGGGAACCAGACAAAGCGGACACATTACGGCGCAAGAGCCGTTGGCACTTAGGCGAGCTCCAGAAGGAGAGGCTGATTTTTCGCTATTTGTGGCCGACCGAGGGAACCAGGCAAAGCGGACACTTTACGGCGCAAGAGCCGTTGGCACTTAGAAAATATTCGCCAAAGTTGGCACGAGCTCCAGAAGGAGAGGCTGATTTTTCGCCGTTTGTGGCCGACCGAGGGAACCAGACAAAGCGGACACATTACGGCGCAAGAGCCGTTGGCACTTAGGCGAGCTCCAGAAGGAGAGGCTGATTTTTCGCTATTTGTGGCCGACCGAGGGAACCAGGCAAAGCGGACACTTTACGGCGCAAGAGCCGTTGGCACTTAGAAAATATTCTGAAATTCTCACCGACCTCCGTGGTGGAGAGGCCGAATTTTCGACATTCGTGGCCGACCGGGGAACCGTCGCCACTCGGACAACTTGTGCGGCAGCCCTCGGTGATTTTAGGACCGCTTTTTCACCCTCGCTGTCCGACCGGAGAACCGTCGTAGCTCGGACAGTTCGTGTGCCAGCATCCGCTGGCACTTAGAAAATTTTAAAAAAGAAAAAAATAGTCTTCTGCATATACGTTCTGACTATATTTTGCGATTAGGGGGTAAAGGTAATGAGTACAGTGACTAGGGGGACCAACTCATCGTACTCTGGCGCACCAACACGCCAAGGTTGGTACTGCACTTAGGCTGATTTTTGCGCTATTCGCGGCCGACCGGGGAACCAGCGCGGAGCGGACACATTACGGCGAATGAGCCGTTGGCACTTAGAAAATTTTTGAGCTTTTTTCGAACTTCCGTGAGGCTGATTTTGCGCTATTCGCGGCCGACCGGGGAACCAGCGCGGAGCGGACACATTACGGCGAATGAGCCGTTGGCACTTAGAAAATTTTTGAGCTTTTTTCGAACTTCCGTGAGGCTGATTTTGCGCTATTCGCGGCCGACCGGGGAACCAGCGCGGAGCGGACACATTACGGCGAATGAGCCGTTGGCACTTAGAAAATTTTTGAGCTTTTTTCGGACTTCCGTGTGGAGCTTTGGGGCCGTTCCGCCTAACTTTTTATGCCCGATTAGGCTTCCAGGGAGGCGGCTAAGCATTATTGACCAATCATGGAGCTTTTTTCGGACTTCCGTGTGGAGCTTTGGGGCCGTTCCGCCTAACTTTTTATGCCCGATTAGGCTTCCAGGGAGGCGGCTAAGCATTATTGACCAATCATGGAGCTTTTTTGGGACTTCCGTGTGGAGCTTTGGGGCCGTTCCGCCTAACTTTTTATGCCCGATTAGGCTTCCAGGGAGGCGGCTAAGCATTATTGACCAATCATGGAGCTTTTTTGGGACTTCCGTGTGGAGCTTTGGAGCCGTTCCGCCTAACTTTTTATGCCCGATTAGGCTTCCAGGGAGGCGGCTAAGCATTATTGACCAATCATGGAGCTTTTTTGGGACTTCCGTGTGGAGCTTTGGGGCCGTTCCGCCTAGCTTTTTATGCCCGATTAGGCTTCCAGGGAGGCGGCTAAGCATTATTGACCAATCATGGAGCTTTTTTGGGACTTCCGTGTGGAGCTTTGGGGCCGTTCCGCCTAGCTTTTTATGCCCGATTAGGCTTCCAGGGAGGCGGCTAAGCATTATTGACCAATCATGGAGCTTTTTTGGGACTTCCGTGTGGAGCTTTGGGGCCGTTCCGCCTAGCTTTTTATGCCCGATTAGGCTTCCAGGGAGGCGGCTAAGCATTATTGACCAATCATGGAGCTTTTTTGGGACTTCCGTGTGGAGCTTTGGGGCCGTTCCGCCTAGCTTTTTATGCCCGATTAGGCTTCCAGGGAGGCGGCTAAGCATTATTGACCAATCATGGAGCTTTTTTGGGACTTCCGTGTGGAGCTTTGGGGCCGTTCCGCCTAGCTTTTTATGCCCGATTAGGCTTCCAGGGAGGCGGCTAAGCATTATTGACCAATCATGGAGCTTTTTTGGGACTTCCGTGTGGAGCTTTGGGGCCGTTCCGCCTAGCTTTTTATGCCCGATTAGGCTTCCAGGGAGGCGGCTAAGCATTATTGACCAATCATGGAGCTTTTTTGGGACTTCCGTGTGGAGCTTTGGGGCCGTTCCGCCTAGCTTTTTATGCCCGATTAGGCTTCCAGGGAGGCGGCTAAGCATTATTGACCAATCATGGAGCTTTTTTGGGACTTCCGTGTGGAGCTTTGGGGCCGTTCCGCCTAGCTTTTTATGCCCGATTAGGCTTCCAGGGAGGCGGCTAAGCATTATTGACCAATCATGGAGCTTTTTTGGGACTTCCGTGTGGAGCTTTGGGGCCGTTCCGCCTAGCTTTTTATGCCCGATTAGGCTTCCAGGGAGGCGGCTAAGCATTATTGACCAATCATGGAGCTTTTTTGGGACTTCCGTGTGGAGCTTTGGAGCCGTTCCGCCTAACTTTTTATGCCCGATTAGGCTTCCAGGGAGGCGGCTAAGCATTATTGACCAATCATGGAGCTTTTTTGGGACTTCCGTGTGGAGCTTTGGGGCCGTTCCGCCTAGCTTTTTATGCCCGATTAGGCTTCCAGGGAGGCGGCTAAGCATTATTGACCAATCATGGAGCTTTTTTGGGACTTCCGTGTGGAGCTTTGGGGCCGTTCCGCCTAGCTTTTTATGCCCGATTAGGCTTCCAGGGAGGCGGCTAAGCATTATTGACCAATCATGGAGCTTTTTTGGGACTTCCGTGTGGAGCTTTGGGGCCGTTCCGCCTAGCTTTTTATGCCCGATTAGGCTTCCAGGGAGGCGGCTAAGCATTATTGACCAATCATGGAGCTTTTTTGGGACTTCCGTGTGGAGCTTTGGGGCCGTTCCGCCTAGCTTTTTATGCCCGATTAGGCTTCCAGGGAGGCGGCTAAGCATTATTGACCAATCATGGAGCTTTTTTGGGACTTCCGTGTGGAGCTTTGGGGCCGTTCCGCCTAGCTTTTTATGCCCGATTAGGCTTCCAGGGAGGCGGCTAAGCATTATTGACCAATCATGGAGCTTTTTTGGGACTTCCGTGTGGAGCTTTGGGGCCGTTCCGCCTAGCTTTTTATGCCCGATTAGGCTTCCAGGGAGGCGGCTAAGCATTATTGACCAATCATGGAGCTTTTTTGGGACTTCCGTGTGGAGCTTTGGGGCCGTTCCGCCTAGCTTTTTATGCCCGATTAGGCTTCCAGGGAGGCGGCTAAGCATTATTGACCAATCATGGAGCTTTTTTGGGACTTCCGTGTGGAGCTTTGGGGCCGTTCCGCCTAGCTTTTTATGCCCGATTAGGCTTCCAGGGAGGCGGCTAAGCATTATTGACCAATCATGGAGCTTTTTTGGGACTTCCGTGTGGAGCTTTGGGGCCGTTCCGCCTAGCTTTTTATGCCCGATTAGGCTTCCAGGGAGGCGGCTAAGCATTATTGACCAATCATGGAGCTTTTTTGGGACTTCCAGCCGGTGCTTTGGGGGCCTTCCCCCTCACTTTCTACGCCCGATTGGGCTTCCAGGGACGCGGCTAAGCATTTTTAACAGAAATGGAGCTTTTTGCGGAGCTCCAGCCGGTGCCACCGGCAGGCCGTGCACGCGGACGAGATGACCGAAAGAAGCTCCAGGAGAGCGGTATGGACGCTTTTTAAGCACCGAGGCGGAGATCGCGGAGCTTTAATAGACTTCCAGCGGGCCCAAAGCGGCCAGGCAGACGGCGCAGCGCGACCTGGTACCTCGCACGGGACGCATCGCCCCCCCCGCGCACAGTTCCAGGGGGCCGGGATGACGTTTCAAAGCTGCCGCTGCAGCTGCGGCGGGGAGTGGCCTCCCTCCGGTGGACACGACGAGTAAATGACACCGGCCGCTGACGCAAACCCACGCCGGACAGGAGAGCTCAAAAGCCGGGTAACATTTCAAGGAAGACCCCCCCTGCGCAGACCTCCACTAGGCCGGGATGACTGTTCAGCTGTGGCGGGGAGTGGCCTCCCTCCGGTCGGCACGACGAGTAAATGACACCGGCCGCTGACGCAAACCCACGCCGGACAGGAGAGCTCAAAAGCCGGGTAACATTTCAAGGAAGACCCCCCCTGCGCAGACCTCCACTAGGCCGGGATGACTGTTCAGCTGTGGCGGGGAGTGGCCTCCCTCCGGTCGGCACGACGAGTAAATGACACCGGCCGCTGACGCAAACCCACGCCGGACAGGAGAGCTCAAAAGCCGGGTAACATTTCAAGGAAGACCCCCCCTGCGCAGACCTCCACTAGGCCGGGATGACTGTTCAGCTGTGGCGGGGAGTGGCCTCCCTCCGGTCGGCACGACGAGTAAATGACACCGGCCGCTGACGCAAACCCACGCCGGACAGGAGAGCTCAAAAGCCGGGTAACATTTCAAGGAAGACCCCCCCTGCGCAGACCTCCACTAGGCCGGGATGACTGTTCAGCTGTGGCGGGGAGTGGCCTCCCTCCGGTCGGCACGACGAGTAAATGACACCGGCCGCTGACGCAAACCCACGCCGGACAGGAGAGCTCAAAAGCCGGGTAACATTTCAAGGAAGACCCCCCCTGCGCAGACCTCCACTAGGCCGGGATGACTGTTCAGCTGTGGCGGGGAGTGGCCTCCCTCCGGTCGGCACGACGAGTAAATGACACCGGCCGCTGACGCAAACCCACGCCGGACAGGAGAGCTCAAAAGCCGGGTAACATTTCAAGGAAGACCCCCCCTGCGCAGACCTCCACTAGGCCGGGATGACTGTTCAGCTGTGGCGGGGAGTGGCCTCCCTCCGGTCGGCACGACGAGTAAATGACACCGGCCGCTGACGCAAACCCACGCCGGACAGGAGAGCTCAAAAGCCGGGTAACATTTCAAGGAAGACCCCCCCTGCGCAGACCTCCACTAGGCCGGGATGACTGTTCAGCTGTGGCGGGGAGTGGCCTCCCTCCGGTCGGCACGACGAGTAAATGACACCGGCCGCTGACGCAAACCCACGCCGGACAGGAGAGCTCAAAAGCCGGGTAACATTTCAAGGAAGACCCCCCCTGCGCAGACCTCCACTAGGCCGGGATGACTGTTCAGCTGCGGCGGGGAGTGGCCTCCCTCCGGTCGGCACGACGAGTAAAGCTATTTAGGAAAATCTGAGATAAATATCACTTGCATAATAATTTGGAACACGGTCCCGTGTTCCAAATTATTATGCAAAATGTATTTAGACACCAGCAATCGCACTTAGATTTGTTTCTTTTTTCTTTCTTTTAGCTTCCATAATGTTACCGGGCGCTGACGCAAACCCACGCCCGGCAGGAGAGCTCAAAAGCCGGGTAACATTTCAAGGAAGCTATTTAGGAAAATCTGAGATAAATATCCTTTGCATAATAATTTGGAACACGGTCCCGTGTTCCAAATTATTATGCAAAATGTATTTAAGTGTCATAAAGATTACATTTTTTGTTTTTCAAGTACTGAAATCACCCTCAGTCATGGTACAGTCCATGGTAGTCTGCCAGGTGAGCGCAATTGTAGTAATTAACAAGTCTATTTAAGTTCCGCGTTTTTAAGCGTTCGGCCATTTCGTTCAACCATGGGGAGGAAAAAGGATCTCTCTGCTGTCGAGAAGCGTGAAATCGTTCGATGCCTTGGACAAGGTATGCAGACATTCGATATTGCACGAAAGCTTAAGCGCGACCATCGAACTTTGAAGAAATTCGTCGCTGATTCGGAGCAAACGCGCGTTCGTGCAGACAAAGGCACGACAAGGAAGGTTTCTGCAAGACAAACAAATCGAATCAAGAGGGCGGCTGCAAGCATGCCACTAAAGACGAGCAAACAAATATTCGACGCTGCTGGTGCCAGTGAAGTCCCACGAACGACGAGGTGCAGGATCCTCCAGAGGCTTGCAGTTGTGCGGAAACCCTCCATTCGGCCACCCCTGAACAACGCGAACAAGCAGAAACGGCTGCAGTGGGCCCAGACTTACATGAAGACAAATTTTCAGACAGTCCTGTTCACCGACGAGTGCCGTGCCACCTTGGATGGGCCAGGTAGGGTTTTTTAAGTTTTTCCTTGCACTTTTGAGAGCTCAGGGGATGCTTTGAGAATAATTGTCAATTTCTGTCAATGTGAAGCCCTTTGAGACTGCTTGTGATTTAGGGCTATACAAATAAACTTGATTTGACTTGACTTTACAGATGGATGGAGTCGTGGATGGTTGGTGGACGGCCACGATAGCCCAACAAGGCTGCGGCGTCAGCAGGGAGGTGGCGGAGTGATGTTTTGGGCCGGAATCATGGGGAGAGAGCTGCTTGGCCCCTTTAGGGTCCCTGAAGGCGTCAAAATTACGTCTGTTAACTACGTGGAATTTCTGACTCAACACTTCTGTCCATGGTACAACAGGAAGAACCGTGCTTTCCGTCAAAAGATCATCTTCATGCATGACAATGCACCGTCTCATGCTGCAAGAAATACGTCAACGTCTTTGGCATCTATGGGAATAAAGGGAGAGAAACTGATGGTGTGGCCCCCATGCTCCCCTGACCTCAATCCTATTGAAAACTTGTGGAGCATCGTCAAGCAGAAAATCTACGAAGGTGGGAGGCAGTTCAATTCCAAAGAGCAGCTCTGGCAGGCTATTCTTAGATCCTGCCAAGAAATTCAACCAGAAACTGTACAAAAACTCACAAGTTCAGTGGATGGAAGAATCGTGAAGCTGCTGTTGAACAAAGGGTCCTATGTTAAAATGTAACTTTGTTTTTTATTGAAATAAAGGGTCCTATGTTAAAATGTAACTTGTTTGTCTTTTCTTTGAAATAGCTTTTGATTTCAGTAAATATGACCTCCTAATGCTGTAAATTCTTAAGATGGGCATTTCAGTTCATAAAAACCTATAAAATGTTATAAAACTCTGTTGTGCGTAATAATGTGGAACAGTGCATTTTAAGTTTTTTATTTTTTAAAAATTCTGTGATCATTCGGAGGTTTGTTCAATAAAATTAGAATTCATCAAAATAATGGTTGATGACTTGAAAATTATGCTGACTCATTTTGCATCGACTATTTAGGAAAATCTGAGATAAATGTCACTTGCATAATAATTTGGAACACGGTGTAAGTGCGATTGCTGGTGTATTTACTCGTCGTGTCCACCGGAGGACGGCAAATCCCCGCCGCAGCTGCAGCGGCAGCGCTTAAATGTCTTCCCGGCCGCCTGGAACTCTGCACGGGGCGTGTTTCGTCCCGCGCAGCGGTACCAGATCGCGCTGCGCCGTCAGCCGAGCCGCGCGCGGTCCGCTGGAAGTCTACACTGTGTTCCAAATTATTATGCAAATTGTATTTATGTGTCATAAAGATTACATTTTTTGTTTTTCAATTAAACTCATGGATGGTATTACGTGTCAGGGCTCTTTGGATCACTGAGATCAATCTCAGACACCGGGGATCATTACCGGCCAGTTGAGCCCAAATTAAGGAAAAACTACTTAAGAATGGTGTTCCACATTATTAAGCAGATAATTTGAAGTTCGCTTTGAGCAGTGGCGGACGCCAACCCACGACCGGTGGGAGAGCTCGGAGGGCGGATGGGCTTTCAAGGAAGCCCCCCAGGCCGGTCCCACTCGCACTTAGAATTTTTTTTTTTTTTGGCTTCCATAATGTACCGGGCGCGGACGCGAAACCCACGCCGGGCAGGAGAGCTCGAAAGGCGGCTAAGCATTCAAGGAAGCACCGTCTGGAGCTTCAGAGCCGTTCCGCCTGACTTTTAACGTAGAGTACCGGGCGCAAACCACTAACTCAAGCCCGGCATGGCAGCTCGAAAGGCGGCTAAGCATTCAAGGAAGCACCGTCTGGAGCTTCAGAGCCGTTCCGCCTGACTTTTAACGTAGAGTACCGGGCGCAAACCACTAACTCAAGCCCGGCATGGCAGCTCGAAAGGCGGCTAAGCATTCAAGGAAGCACCGTCTGGAGCTTCAGAGCCGTTCCGCCTGACTTTTAACGTAGAGTACCGGGCGCAAACCACTAACTCAAGCCCGGCATGGCAGCTCGAAAGGCGGCTAAGCATTCAAGGAAGCACCGTCTGGAGCTTCAGAGCCGTTCCGCCTGACTTTTAACGTAGAGTACCGGGCGCAAACCACTAACTCAAGCCCGGCATGGCAGCTCGAAAGGCGGCTAAGCATTCAAGGAAGCACCGTCTGGAGCTTCAGAGCCGTTCCGCCTGACTTTTAACGTAGAGTACCGGGCGCAAACCACTAACTCAAGCCCGGCATGGCAGCTCGAAAGGCGGCTAAGCATTCAAGGAAGCACCGTCTGGAGCTTCAGAGCCGTTCCGCCTGACTTTTAACGTAGAGTACCGGGCGCAAACCACTAACTCAAGCCCGGCATGGCAGCTCGAAAGGCGGCTAAGCATTCAAGGAAGCACCGTCTGGAGCTTCAGAGCCGTTCCGCCTGACTTTTAACGTAGAGTACCGGGCGCAAACCACTAACTCAAGCCCGGCATGGCAGCTCGAAAGGCGGCTAAGCATTCAAGGAAGCACCGTCTGGAGCTTCAGAGCCGTTCCGCCTGACTTTTAACGTAGAGTACCGGGCGCAAACCACTAACTCAAGCCCGGCATGGCAGCTCGAAAGGCGGCTAAGCATTCAAGGAAGCACCGTCTGGAGCTTCAGAGCCGTTCCGCCTGACTTTTAACGTAGAGTACCGGGCGCAAACCACTAACTCAAGCCCGGCATGGCAGCTCGAAAGGCGGCTAAGCATTCAAGGAAGCACCGTCTGGAGCTTCAGAGCCGTTCCGCCTGACTTTTAACGTAGAGTACCGGGCGCAAACCACTAACTCAAGCCCGGCATGGCAGCTCGAAAGGCGGCTAAGCATTCAAGGAAGCACCGTCTGGAGCTTCAGAGCCGTTCCGCCTGACTTTTAACGTAGAGTACCGGGCGCAAACCACTAACTCAAGCCCGGCATGGCAGCTCGAAAGGCGGCTAAGCATTCAAGGAAGCACCGTCTGGAGCTTCAGAGCCGTTCCGCCTGACTTTTAACGTAGAGTACCGGGCGCAAACCACTAACTCAAGCCCGGCATGGCAGCTCGAAAGGCGGCTAAGCATTCAAGGAAGCACCGTCTGGAGCTTCAGAGCCGTTCCGCCTGACTTTTAACGTAGAGTACCGGGCGCAAACCACTAACTCAAGCCCGGCATGGCAGCTCGAAAGGCGGCTAAGCATTCAAGGAAGCGACGCCGGCCGGTCCGCGGGCCAAATAGGGTCCAGTAAAGTACCGGGCGCGGCCACTAACGCCTTGTGGCGGTCGCCTTGTGGCGGTCGGGGGGTGGCGGTCGGGGCTGGCGCTTGGGGCCGGTGGCGGTCGCCTTGTGGCGGTCGCCTTGTGGCGGTCGGGGGGTGGCGGTCGGGGCTGGCGCTTGGGGCCAGTGGCGGTCGCCTTGTGGCGGTCGCCTTGTGGCGGTCGCCTTGTGGCGGTCGCCTTGTGGCGGTCGCCTTGTGGCGGTCGCCTTGTGGCGGTCGGGGGGTGGCGGTCGGGGCTGGCGCTTGGGGCCAGTGGCGGTCGCCTTGTGGCGGTCGCCTTGTGGCGGTCGCCTTGTGGCGGTCGCCTTGTGGCGGTCGCCTTGTGGCGGTCGGGGGGTGGCGGTCGGGGCTGGCGCTTGGGGCCGGTGGCGGTCGCCTTGTGGCGGTCGCCTTGTGGCGGTCGCCTTGTGGCGGTCGCCTTGTGGCGGTCGCCTTGTGGCGGTCGGGGGGTGGCGGTCGGGGCTGGCGCTTGGGGCCGGTGGCGGTCGCCTTGTGGCGGTCGCCTTGTGGCGGTCGGGGGGTGGCGGTCGGGGCTGGCGCTTGGGGCCAGTGGCGGTCGCCTTGTGGCGGTCGCCTTGTGGCGGTCGCCTTGTGGCGGTCGCCTTGTGGCGGTCGCCTTGTGGCGGTCGCCTTGTGGCGGTCGGGGGGTGGCGGTCGGGGCTGGCGCTTGGGGCCAGTGGCGGTCGCCTTGTGGCGGTCGCCTTGTGGCGGTCGCCTTGTGGCGGTCGCCTTGTGGCGGTCGCCTTGTGGCGGTCGGGGGGTGGCGGTCGGGGCTGGCGCTTGGGGCTGGCGTCCGCCAATAGTGGTTTAATTTCGGGAGGAAGATTGATTTTCGTCCCAAGCCCGCCGCTGGAGAAAATTTTAGGTACCAGGAGTGGATTTTTTTTGTCCACTCAGGAGGGGGACGTTGGCTGGTTTGGTGTCCGGGGGAAAGTGCTCTTTTCTCGGCCAGGAGAAAGATTAGACTCCCAGCCCGCCGCTGGAGAAAATTCTAGGTACCAGGAGTGGATTTTTTTTGTCCACTCAGGAGGGGGACGTGCTTTGTTGTCCGGGGGAAAGTGCTCTTTTCTCGGCCAGGAGAAAGATTAGACTCCCAGCCCGCCGCTGGAGAAAATCTTAGGTACCAGGAGTGGATTTTTTTTGTCCACTCAGGAGGGGGACGTGCTTTGTTGTCCGGGGAGAGTGCCTGGTCCCCGGACCAGCCTCTTAGGCGCGCCCGCTGTCATTCTCCGGAGAT
>NC_083750.1:45000-65000 GCF_033458585.1 Syngnathus typhle | reverse complement strand
CGGACGGCTCGCGTGAGGGTTGGGGACGAAGCTCGGGAAGAGCGAACTCGGCAACGGGGGTGGCACGTCGGTCGGGCTTGGCCAGCGGGGGCCGAGGATGAACCGTGCGGGCACGGCGGTGGTCCGGGGGAAAGGCGTCGGCCTCCCAGGCCCGAGCTGGGGGAACGTGCGATGACCCAGGCGGGAAGCTGCGCCCCGTCCGAGTCAGACTCGGTCGTTGCGGCCCGCTGAGGCTCGCTTCGTTTCCGTAAAGCGGGGGTCGGGGGCGCGGCGCTGTGCCGGCGACTTGCCCGCGCGAGGCGCGCGCGCCGAGGCCCAAGCGGGAAGCTGCGCCCCGTCCGAGTCAGACTCGGTCGTTGCGGCCCGCCGGTCTCGCGCTACGGCCAGGATGCGGAGTTTGATCGACACTGGTGGGAGCCGGGGGGTCGAAGGGGTTCCGGCCGCCCCGCCGTCCTCAGCGCCGCTGTCACCCAGACGGGAAGCTGCGCCCCGTCCGAGTCAGACTCGGTCGGTGCGGCCCGCTGTGGCCAGCTGGCAACTAGCTACGGAAGGGTACCGGCGCTCCCGACGAACCCGCCGGGGTGGCTGGTGACCAACGCTGCGTTCGGCGCTTATTGCTGTGACCGGGAGGGAAGCTGCGCCCCGTCCGAGTCAGACTCGGTCGTTGCGGCCCCCCCGAGCCCGCACGCCTCTCGCGGAAGGTCATACGCCACCGGCGGCACGAAAGACGCCTCCCGCAACGCGGTAGTCGGGAAAGGCTATTCGGATAGTCGAGCAGAGTTGCGACAACACATCCCGCGGTGCCGTCTGGTTAGGCAAGGGTTTGAGAAACAGCATTCGCGGTAGACCGGCGCGGCCGGCGGACACCCACGCGGCGTGCCGCAATCGGATCGCGCGCTCGGCCTCCGTTGATTTCCTCTAGGTGGGTGATTCGGGGCGTCTCGGTCTCGCTGCCGTTCGGTCGCGCCAAGGCCTGCGGGGGCGGCGCGTAGCGCACGCTCTCGCGGCGGCCGAGGCGCTAGAGTGCGACCCGCAAGTGGGGAGGAACCGTCCACCCAACGCCGGCGCGAGCCGGGGCCGGTGGGGGCCCTACCAAGGCGGGTCATGAGTGCCAGTCGGTCAGTTCGGGAGAAGGGGAGGGTACTCGGAGGCCCGCCGGGAGCAGACGGGGGTCCGGAAGCTGAGGGGGGTGAAGGACGGCGGCCGGGAGCAGACGGCCGTCCCCGGGAGGGGGTGTTCGTTCACGTGCGGACGCCGGGAGCAGGCGGCCGTCACGCGATTCTGCCAACCGTTCCTACCGGCCTGTGTTTAAGGAGGCGGCCGGTCCTCCGTCCTTGGATGGATAAGATTCGCAGATTTTCGCCCGGCCTGTGTTTAAGGAGGCGGCCGGTTCCCTCCTTCCTTCCTTTCTTGGATGTATAACATTCGCAGATTTTCGCCCGGCCGGTGGTTTAAGGAGGCGGCCGGTCCTCCCTCCTTGGATGTATAACATTCGCAGATTTTCGCCCGGCCTATGTTTAGTGAGGCGACCGGTCCTCCCTCCTTGGATGTATAACATTCGCATATTTTCGCCCGGCCGGTGGTTTAAGGAGGCGGCCGGTCCTCCCTCCTTGGATGTATAACATTCGCAGATTTTCGCCCGGCCGGTGGTTTAAGGAGGCGGCCGGTCCTCCCTCCTTGGATGTATAACATTCGCAGATTTTCGCCCGGCCTATGTTTAGTGAGGCGACCGGTCCTCCGTGGAGAGCGACCCGCAAGTGGGGAGGAACCGTCCACCCAACGCCGGCGCGAGCCGGGGCCGGTGGGGGCCCTACCAAGGCGGGTCTCATTGCCTGTCGGTCAGTTCGGGAGAAGGTGGGGGTACTCGGAGGCCCGCCGGGAGCAGACGGGGGTCCGGAAGGTGAGGGGGTGAAGGACGGCGGTCGGGAGCAGACGGCCGTCCCCGGGAGGGGGTGTTCGTTCACAGTGCGGACGCCGGGAGCAGGCGGCCGTCACGCAATTCTGCCAACCGTTCCCACCGGCCTGTGTTTAAGGAGGCGGCCGGTCCTCCACGAGAAGAATTCTGCCAAACGTTCCACCGGCCTGTGTTTAAGGAGGCGGCCGGTCCTCCCCGTCGTTCCGCCGGCTTGTGTTTAAGGAGGCGGCCGGTCCTCCACGAGAAGAATTCTGCCAAACGTTCCACCGGCCTGTGTTTAAGGAGGCGGCCGGTCCTCCCCGTCGTTCCGCCGGCTTGTGTTTAAGGAGGCGGCCGGTCCTCCACTATTCCTTCCTTGGATGGAAAGCATGTAGCACTTTGAAAATTTTCGAGCACTGTGACACTTTGAAAATTTTCGAGAGTTTTTGTACTTAGAAAATTTTTCGCTCTTGCACTTCCAGAGTGCTTTGCGGTAGCTCCTAGGTTCGCTGTCCGAGCATGTGAACACTTTTTGGGGGGGAACACATCGCTAGAGACACCAGCCGCCTGGTTCTCGGGGCCAAAACTTGTGTTCCCCACACTCGTTCTGACTATATTTTGCGATTTGGGGGTAAAGGTAATGAGTACAGTGACTAGGGGGACCAACTCATCGTACTCTGGCGCACCAACAGACCAAAGCTGGTACTGCACTTACCCCTGGTACCCCAACGCCTGGTACCTGACGGGCGAGAGGCTGATTTTTCGCTATTTGCGGCCGACCGAGGGAACCAGACAAAGCGGACACTTTACGGCGCAAGAGCCGTTGGCACTTAGAAATTTTTCGACAAAGTTGGCGCGAGCTCCAGAAGGAGAGGCTGATTTTTCGCTATTTGTGGCCGACCGAGGGAACCAGGCAAAGCGGACACTTTACGGCGCAAGAGCCGTTGGCACTTAGAAATTTTTTGACAAAGTTGGCGCGAGCTCCAGAAGGAGAGGCTGATTTTTCGCTATTTGTGGCCGACCGAGGGAACCAGGCAAAGCGGACACTTTACGGCGCAAGAGCCGTTGGCACTTAGAAATTTTTTGACAAAGTTGGCGCGAGCTCCAGAAGGAGAGGCTGATTTTTCGCTATTTGTGGCCGACCGAGGGAACCAGGCAAAGCGGACACTTTACGGCGCAAGAGCCGTTGGCACTTAGAAAATATTCGCCAAAGTTGGCACGAGCTCCAGAAGGAGAGGCTGATTTTTCGCTATTTGTGGCCGACCGAGGGAACCAGACAAAGCGGACACATTACGGCGCAAGAGCCGTTGGCACTTAGAAAATATTCGCCAAAGTTGGCACGAGCTCCAGAAGGAGAGGCTGATTTTTCGCTATTTGTGGCCGACCGAGGGAACCAGACAAAGCGGACACTTTACGGCGCAAGAGCCGTTGGCACTTGCGCGAGCTCCAGAAGGAGAGGCTGATTTTTCGCTATTTGTGGCCGACCGAGGGAACCAGACAAAGCGGACACTTTACGGCGCAAGAGCCGTTGGCACTTAGAAAATATTCGCCAAAGTTGGCACGAGCTCCAGAAGGAGAGGCTGATTTTTCGCCGTTTGTGGCCGACCGAGGGAACCAGACAAAGCGGACACTTTACGGCGCAAGAGCCGTTGGCACTTAGGCGAGCTCCAGAAGGAGAGGCTGATTTTTCGCTATTTGTGGCCGACCGAGGGAACCAGGCAAAGCGGACACATTACGGCGCAAGAGCCGTTGGCACTTAGAAAATATTCGCCAAAGTTGGCACGAGCTCCAGAAGGAGAGGCTGATTTTTCGCTATTTGTGGCCGACCGAGGGAACCAGGCAAAGCGGACACTTTACGGCGCAAGAGCCGTTGGCACTTAGAAATTTTTTGACAAAGTTGGCGCGAGCTCCAGAAGGAGAGGCTGATTTTTCGCCGTTTGTGGCCGACCGAGGGAACCAGGCAAAGCGGACACATTACGGCGCAAGAGCCGTTGGCACTTAGGCGAGCTCCAGAAGGAGAGGCTGGTTTTTCGCTATTTGTGGCCGACCGAGGGAACCAGGCAAAGCGGACACATTACGGCGCAAGAGCCGTTGGCACTTAGGCGAGCTCCAGAAGGAGAGGCTGATTTTTCGCCGTTTGTGGCCGACCGAGGGAACCAGGCAAAGCGGACACATTACGGCGCAAGAGCCGTTGGCACTTAGGCGAGCTCCAGAAGGAGAGGCTGGTTTTTCGCTATTTGTGGCCGACCGAGGGAACCAGGCAAAGCGGACACATTACGGCGCAAGAGCCGTTGGCACTTAGGCGAGCTCCAGAAGGAGAGGCTGATTTTTCGCCGTTTGTGGCCGACCGAGGGAACCAGGCAAAGCGGACACATTACGGCGCAAGAGCCGTTGGCACTTAGGCGAGCTCCAGAAGGAGAGGCTGATTTTTCGCCGTTCGTGGCCGACCGAGGGAACCAGGCAAAGCGGACACATTACGGCGCAAGAGCCGTTGGCACTTAGAAAATATTCGCCAAAGTTGGCACGAGCTCCAGAATGAGAGGCTGATTTTTCGCCGTTTGTGGCCGACCGAGGGAACCAGGCAAAGCGGACACATTACGGCGCAAGAGCCGTTGGCACTTAGGCGAGCTCCAGAAGGAGAGGCTGATTTTTTCGCTATTTGTGGCCGACCGAGGGAACCAGGCAAAGCGGACACATTACGGCGCAAGAGCCGTTGGCACTTAGAAAATATTCGCCAAAGTTGGCACGAGCTCCAGAAGGAGAGGCTGATTTTTCGCTATTTGTGGCCGACCGAGGGAACCAGGCAAAGCGGACACTTTACGGCGCAAGAGCCGTTGGCACTTAGAAAATATTCGCCAAAGTTGGCACGAGCTCCAGAAGGAGAGGCTGATTTTTCGCCGTTTGTGGCCGACCGAGGGAACCAGACAAAGCGGACACATTACGGCGCAAGAGCCGTTGGCACTTAGGCGAGCTCCAGAAGGAGAGGCTGATTTTTCGCTATTTGTGGCCGACCGAGGGAACCAGGCAAAGCGGACACATTACGGCGCAAGAGCCGTTGGCACTTAGAAAATATTCGCCAAAGTTGGCACGAGCTCCAGAAGGAGAGGCTGATTTTTCGCTATTTGTGGCCGACCGAGGGAACCAGGCAAAGCGGACACTTTACGGCGCAAGAGCCGTTGGCACTTAGAAATTTTTTGACAAAGTTGGCGCGAGCTCCAGAAGGAGAGGCTGGTTTTTCGCTATTTGTGGCCGACCGAGGGAACCAGGCAAAGCGGACACATTACGGCGCAAGAGCCGTTGGCACTTAGGCGAGCTCCAGAAGGAGAGGCTGATTTTTCGCCGTTTGTGGCCGACCGAGGGAACCAGGCAAAGCGGACACATTACGGCGCAAGAGCCGTTGGCACTTAGGCGAGCTCCAGAAGGAGAGGCTGGTTTTTCGCTATTTGTGGCCGACCGAGGGAACCAGGCAAAGCGGACACATTACGGCGCAAGAGCCGTTGGCACTTAGGCGAGCTCCAGAAGGAGAGGCTGATTTTTCGCCGTTTGTGGCCGACCGAGGGAACCAGGCAAAGCGGACACATTACGGCGCAAGAGCCGTTGGCACTTAGGCGAGCTCCAGAAGGAGAGGCTGGTTTTTCGCTATTTGTGGCCGACCGAGGGAACCAGGCAAAGCGGACACATTACGGCGCAAGAGCCGTTGGCACTTAGGCGAGCTCCAGAAGGAGAGGCTGATTTTTCGCCGTTTGTGGCCGACCGAGGGAACCAGGCAAAGCGGACACATTACGGCGCAAGAGCCGTTGGCACTTAGGCGAGCTCCAGAAGGAGAGGCTGGTTTTTCGCTATTTGTGGCCGACCGAGGGAACCAGGCAAAGCGGACACATTACGGCGCAAGAGCCGTTGGCACTTAGGCGAGCTCCAGAAGGAGAGGCTGATTTTTCGCCGTTTGTGGCCGACCGAGGGAACCAGGCAAAGCGGACACATTACGGCGCAAGAGCCGTTGGCACTTAGGCGAGCTCCAGAAGGAGAGGCTGGTTTTTCGCTATTTGTGGCCGACCGAGGGAACCAGGCAAAGCGGACACATTACGGCGCAAGAGCCGTTGGCACTTAGGCGAGCTCCAGAAGGAGAGGCTGATTTTTCGCCGTTTGTGGCCGACCGAGGGAACCAGGCAAAGCGGACACATTACGGCGCAAGAGCCGTTGGCACTTAGGCGAGCTCCAGAAGGAGAGGCTGGTTTTTCGCTATTTGTGGCCGACCGAGGGAACCAGGCAAAGCGGACACATTACGGCGCAAGAGCCGTTGGCACTTAGGCGAGCTCCAGAAGGAGAGGCTGATTTTTCGCCGTTTGTGGCCGACCGAGGGAACCAGGCAAAGCGGACACATTACGGCGCAAGAGCCGTTGGCACTTAGGCGAGCTCCAGAAGGAGAGGCTGATTTTTCGCCGTTCGTGGCCGACCGAGGGAACCAGGCAAAGCGGACACATTACGGCGCAAGAGCCGTTGGCACTTAGAAAATATTCGCCAAAGTTGGCACGAGCTCCAGAATGAGAGGCTGATTTTTCGCCGTTTGTGGCCGACCGAGGGAACCAGGCAAAGCGGACACATTACGGCGCAAGAGCCGTTGGCACTTAGGCGAGCTCCAGAAGGAGAGGCTGATTTTTTCGCTATTTGTGGCCGACCGAGGGAACCAGGCAAAGCGGACACATTACGGCGCAAGAGCCGTTGGCACTTAGAAAATATTCGCCAAAGTTGGCACGAGCTCCAGAATGAGAGGCTGATTTTTCGCCGTTTGTGGCCGACCGAGGGAACCAGACAAAGCGGACACATTACGGCGCAAGAGCCGTTGGCACTTAGGCGAGCTCCAGAAGGAGAGGCTGATTTTTCGCTATTTGTGGCCGACCGAGGGAACCAGGCAAAGCGGACACTTTACGGCGCAAGAGCCGTTGGCACTTAGAAAATATTCGCCAAAGTTGGCACGAGCTCCAGAAGGAGAGGCTGATTTTTCGCCGTTTGTGGCCGACCGAGGGAACCAGACAAAGCGGACACATTACGGCGCAAGAGCCGTTGGCACTTAGGCGAGCTCCAGAAGGAGAGGCTGATTTTTCGCTATTTGTGGCCGACCGAGGGAACCAGGCAAAGCGGACACTTTACGGCGCAAGAGCCGTTGGCACTTAGAAAATATTCGCCAAAGTTGGCACGAGCTCCAGAAGGAGAGGCTGATTTTTCGCTATTTGTGGCCGACCGAGGGAACCAGGCAAAGCGGACACTTTACGGCGCAAGAGCCGTTGGCACTTAGAAATTTTTTGACAAAGTTGGCGCGAGCTCCAGAAGGAGAGGCTGGTTTTTCGCTATTTGTGGCCGACCGAGGGAACCAGGCAAAGCGGACACATTACGGCGCAAGAGCCGTTGGCACTTAGGCGAGCTCCAGAAGGAGAGGCTGATTTTTCGCCGTTTGTGGCCGACCGAGGGAACCAGGCAAAGCGGACACATTACGGCGCAAGAGCCGTTGGCACTTAGGCGAGCTCCAGAAGGAGAGGCTGGTTTTTCGCTATTTGTGGCCGACCGAGGGAACCAGGCAAAGCGGACACATTACGGCGCAAGAGCCGTTGGCACTTAGGCGAGCTCCAGAAGGAGAGGCTGATTTTTCGCCGTTTGTGGCCGACCGAGGGAACCAGGCAAAGCGGACACATTACGGCGCAAGAGCCGTTGGCACTTAGGCGAGCTCCAGAAGGAGAGGCTGATTTTTCGCCGTTCGTGGCCGACCGAGGGAACCAGGCAAAGCGGACACATTACGGCGCAAGAGCCGTTGGCACTTAGAAAATATTCGCCAAAGTTGGCACGAGCTCCAGAATGAGAGGCTGATTTTTCGCCGTTTGTGGCCGACCGAGGGAACCAGGCAAAGCGGACACATTACGGCGCAAGAGCCGTTGGCACTTAGGCGAGCTCCAGAAGGAGAGGCTGATTTTTTCGCTATTTGTGGCCGACCGAGGGAACCAGGCAAAGCGGACACATTACGGCGCAAGAGCCGTTGGCACTTAGAAAATATTCGCCAAAGTTGGCACGAGCTCCAGAATGAGAGGCTGATTTTTCGCCGTTTGTGGCCGACCGAGGGAACCAGACAAAGCGGACACATTACGGCGCAAGAGCCGTTGGCACTTAGGCGAGCTCCAGAAGGAGAGGCTGATTTTTCGCTATTTGTGGCCGACCGAGGGAACCAGGCAAAGCGGACACTTTACGGCGCAAGAGCCGTTGGCACTTAGAAAATATTCGCCAAAGTTGGCACGAGCTCCAGAAGGAGAGGCTGATTTTTCGCCGTTTGTGGCCGACCGAGGGAACCAGACAAAGCGGACACATTACGGCGCAAGAGCCGTTGGCACTTAGGCGAGCTCCAGAAGGAGAGGCTGATTTTTCGCTATTTGTGGCCGACCGAGGGAACCAGGCAAAGCGGACACTTTACGGCGCAAGAGCCGTTGGCACTTAGAAAATATTCTGAAATTCTCACCGACCTCCGTGGTGGAGAGGCCGAATTTTCGACATTCGTGGCCGACCGGGGAACCGTCGCCACTCGGACAACTTGTGCGGCAGCCCTCGGTGATTTTAGGACCGCTTTTTCACCCTCGCTGTCCGACCGGAGAACCGTCGTAGCTCGGACAGTTCGTGTGCCAGCATCCGCTGGCACTTAGAAAATTTTAAAAAAGAAAAAAATAGTCTTCTGCATATACGTTCTGACTATATTTTGCGATTAGGGGGTAAAGGTAATGAGTACAGTGACTAGGGGGACCAACTCATCGTACTCTGGCGCACCAACACGCCAAGGTTGGTACTGCACTTAGGCTGATTTTTGCGCTATTCGCGGCCGACCGGGGAACCAGCGCGGAGCGGACACATTACGGCGAATGAGCCGTTGGCACTTAGAAAATTTTTGAGCTTTTTTCGAACTTCCGTGAGGCTGATTTTGCGCTATTCGCGGCCGACCGGGGAACCAGCGCGGAGCGGACACATTACGGCGAATGAGCCGTTGGCACTTAGAAAATTTTTGAGCTTTTTTCGAACTTCCGTGAGGCTGATTTTGCGCTATTCGCGGCCGACCGGGGAACCAGCGCGGAGCGGACACATTACGGCGAATGAGCCGTTGGCACTTAGAAAATTTTTGAGCTTTTTTCGGACTTCCGTGTGGAGCTTTGGGGCCGTTCCGCCTAACTTTTTATGCCCGATTAGGCTTCCAGGGAGGCGGCTAAGCATTATTGACCAATCATGGAGCTTTTTTCGGACTTCCGTGTGGAGCTTTGGGGCCGTTCCGCCTAACTTTTTATGCCCGATTAGGCTTCCAGGGAGGCGGCTAAGCATTATTGACCAATCATGGAGCTTTTTTGGGACTTCCGTGTGGAGCTTTGGGGCCGTTCCGCCTAACTTTTTATGCCCGATTAGGCTTCCAGGGAGGCGGCTAAGCATTATTGACCAATCATGGAGCTTTTTTGGGACTTCCGTGTGGAGCTTTGGAGCCGTTCCGCCTAACTTTTTATGCCCGATTAGGCTTCCAGGGAGGCGGCTAAGCATTATTGACCAATCATGGAGCTTTTTTGGGACTTCCGTGTGGAGCTTTGGGGCCGTTCCGCCTAGCTTTTTATGCCCGATTAGGCTTCCAGGGAGGCGGCTAAGCATTATTGACCAATCATGGAGCTTTTTTGGGACTTCCGTGTGGAGCTTTGGGGCCGTTCCGCCTAGCTTTTTATGCCCGATTAGGCTTCCAGGGAGGCGGCTAAGCATTATTGACCAATCATGGAGCTTTTTTGGGACTTCCGTGTGGAGCTTTGGGGCCGTTCCGCCTAGCTTTTTATGCCCGATTAGGCTTCCAGGGAGGCGGCTAAGCATTATTGACCAATCATGGAGCTTTTTTGGGACTTCCGTGTGGAGCTTTGGGGCCGTTCCGCCTAGCTTTTTATGCCCGATTAGGCTTCCAGGGAGGCGGCTAAGCATTATTGACCAATCATGGAGCTTTTTTGGGACTTCCGTGTGGAGCTTTGGGGCCGTTCCGCCTAGCTTTTTATGCCCGATTAGGCTTCCAGGGAGGCGGCTAAGCATTATTGACCAATCATGGAGCTTTTTTGGGACTTCCGTGTGGAGCTTTGGGGCCGTTCCGCCTAGCTTTTTATGCCCGATTAGGCTTCCAGGGAGGCGGCTAAGCATTATTGACCAATCATGGAGCTTTTTTGGGACTTCCGTGTGGAGCTTTGGGGCCGTTCCGCCTAGCTTTTTATGCCCGATTAGGCTTCCAGGGAGGCGGCTAAGCATTATTGACCAATCATGGAGCTTTTTTGGGACTTCCGTGTGGAGCTTTGGGGCCGTTCCGCCTAGCTTTTTATGCCCGATTAGGCTTCCAGGGAGGCGGCTAAGCATTATTGACCAATCATGGAGCTTTTTTGGGACTTCCGTGTGGAGCTTTGGGGCCGTTCCGCCTAGCTTTTTATGCCCGATTAGGCTTCCAGGGAGGCGGCTAAGCATTATTGACCAATCATGGAGCTTTTTTGGGACTTCCGTGTGGAGCTTTGGAGCCGTTCCGCCTAACTTTTTATGCCCGATTAGGCTTCCAGGGAGGCGGCTAAGCATTATTGACCAATCATGGAGCTTTTTTGGGACTTCCGTGTGGAGCTTTGGGGCCGTTCCGCCTAGCTTTTTATGCCCGATTAGGCTTCCAGGGAGGCGGCTAAGCATTATTGACCAATCATGGAGCTTTTTTGGGACTTCCGTGTGGAGCTTTGGGGCCGTTCCGCCTAGCTTTTTATGCCCGATTAGGCTTCCAGGGAGGCGGCTAAGCATTATTGACCAATCATGGAGCTTTTTTGGGACTTCCGTGTGGAGCTTTGGGGCCGTTCCGCCTAGCTTTTTATGCCCGATTAGGCTTCCAGGGAGGCGGCTAAGCATTATTGACCAATCATGGAGCTTTTTTGGGACTTCCGTGTGGAGCTTTGGGGCCGTTCCGCCTAGCTTTTTATGCCCGATTAGGCTTCCAGGGAGGCGGCTAAGCATTATTGACCAATCATGGAGCTTTTTTGGGACTTCCGTGTGGAGCTTTGGGGCCGTTCCGCCTAGCTTTTTATGCCCGATTAGGCTTCCAGGGAGGCGGCTAAGCATTATTGACCAATCATGGAGCTTTTTTGGGACTTCCGTGTGGAGCTTTGGGGCCGTTCCGCCTAGCTTTTTATGCCCGATTAGGCTTCCAGGGAGGCGGCTAAGCATTATTGACCAATCATGGAGCTTTTTTGGGACTTCCGTGTGGAGCTTTGGGGCCGTTCCGCCTAGCTTTTTATGCCCGATTAGGCTTCCAGGGAGGCGGCTAAGCATTATTGACCAATCATGGAGCTTTTTTGGGACTTCCGTGTGGAGCTTTGGGGCCGTTCCGCCTAGCTTTTTATGCCCGATTAGGCTTCCAGGGAGGCGGCTAAGCATTATTGACCAATCATGGAGCTTTTTTGGGACTTCCGTGTGGAGCTTTGGGGCCGTTCCGCCTAGCTTTTTATGCCCGATTAGGCTTCCAGGGAGGCGGCTAAGCATTATTGACCAATCATGGAGCTTTTTTGGGACTTCCAGCCGGTGCTTTGGGGGCCTTCCCCCTCACTTTCTACGCCCGATTGGGCTTCCAGGGACGCGGCTAAGCATTTTTAACAGAAATGGAGCTTTTTGCGGAGCTCCAGCCGGTGCCACCGGCAGGCCGTGCACGCGGACGAGATGACCGAAAGAAGCTCCAGGAGAGCGGATGGACGCTTTTTAAGCACCGAGGCGGAGATCGCGGAGCTTTAATAGACTTCCAGCGGGCCCAAAGCGGCCAGGCAGACGGCGCAGCGCGACCTGGTACCTCGCACGGGACGCATCGCCCCCCCCGCGCACAGTTCCAGGGGGCCGGGATGACGTTTCAAAGCTGCCGCTGCAGCTGCGGCGGGGAGTGGCCTCCCTCCGGTGGACACGACGAGTAAATGACACCGGCCGCTGACGCAAACCCACGCCGGACAGGAGAGCTCAAAAGCCGGGTAACATTTCAAGGAAGACCCCCCCTGCGCAGACCTCCACTAGGCCGGGATGACTGTTCAGCTGTGGCGGGGAGTGGCCTCCCTCCGGTCGGCACGACGAGTAAATGACACCGGCCGCTGACGCAAACCCACGCCGGACAGGAGAGCTCAAAAGCCGGGTAACATTTCAAGGAAGACCCCCCCTGCGCAGACCTCCACTAGGCCGGGATGACTGTTCAGCTGTGGCGGGGAGTGGCCTCCCTCCGGTCGGCACGACGAGTAAATGACACCGGCCGCTGACGCAAACCCACGCCGGACAGGAGAGCTCAAAAGCCGGGTAACATTTCAAGGAAGACCCCCCCTGCGCAGACCTCCACTAGGCCGGGATGACTGTTCAGCTGTGGCGGGGAGTGGCCTCCCTCCGGTCGGCACGACGAGTAAATGACACCGGCCGCTGACGCAAACCCACGCCGGACAGGAGAGCTCAAAAGCCGGGTAACATTTCAAGGAAGACCCCCCCTGCGCAGACCTCCACTAGGCCGGGATGACTGTTCAGCTGCGGCGGGGAGTGGCCTCCCTCCGGTCGGCACGACGAGTAAATGACACCGGCCGCTGACGCAAACCCACGCCGGACAGGAGAGCTCAAAAGCCGGGTAACATTTCAAGGAAGACCCCCCCTGCGCAGACCTCCACTAGGCCGGGATGACTGTTCAGCTGTGGCGGGGAGTGGCCTCCCTCCGGTCGGCACGACGAGTAAATGACACCGGCCGCTGACGCAAACCCACGCCGGACAGGAGAGCTCAAAAGCCGGGTAACATTTCAAGGAAGACCCCCCCTGCGCAGACCTCCACTAGGCCGGGATGACTGTTCAGCTGCGGCGGGGAGTGGCCTCCCTCCGGTCGGCACGACGAGTAAAGCTATTTAGGAAAATCTGAGATAAATATCACTTGCATAATAATTTGGAACACGGTCCCGTGTTCCAAATTATTATGCAAAATGTATTTAGACACCAGCAATCGCACTTAGATTTGTTTCTTTTTTCTTTCTTTTAGCTTCCATAATGTTACCGGGCGCTGACGCAAACCCACGCCCGGCAGGAGAGCTCAAAAGCCGGGTAACATTTCAAGGAAGCTATTTAGGAAAATCTGAGATAAATATCCTTTGCATAATAATTTGGAACACGGTCCCGTGTTCCAAATTATTATGCAAAATGTATTTAAGTGTCATAAAGATTACATTTTTTGTTTTTCAAGTACTGAAATCACCCTCAGTCATGGTACAGTCCATGGTAGTCTGCCAGGTGAGCGCAATTGTAGTAATTAACAAGTCTATTTAAGTTCCGCGTTTTTAAGCGTTCGGCCATTTCGTTCAACCATGGGGAGGAAAAAGGATCTCTCTGCTGTCGAGAAGCGTGAAATCGTTCGATGCCTTGGACAAGGTATGCAGACATTCGATATTGCACGAAAGCTTAAGCGCGACCATCGAACTTTGAAGAAATTCGTCGCTGATTCGGAGCAAACGCGCGTTCGTGCAGACAAAGGCACGACAAGGAAGGTTTCTGCAAGACAAACAAATCGAATCAAGAGGGCGGCTGCAAGCATGCCACTAAAGACGAGCAAACAAATATTCGACGCTGCTGGTGCCAGTGAAGTCCCACGAACGACGAGGTGCAGGATCCTCCAGAGGCTTGCAGTTGTGCGGAAACCCTCCATTCGGCCACCCCTGAACAACGCGAACAAGCAGAAACGGCTGCAGTGGGCCCAGACTTACATGAAGACAAATTTTCAGACAGTCCTGTTCACCGACGAGTGCCGTGCCACCTTGGATGGGCCAGGTAGGGTTTTTTAAGTTTTTCCTTGCACTTTTGAGAGCTCAGGGGATGCTTTGAGAATAATTGTCAATTTCTGTCAATGTGAAGCCCTTTGAGACTGCTTGTGATTTAGGGCTATACAAATAAACTTGATTTGACTTGACTTTACAGATGGATGGAGTCGTGGATGGTTGGTGGACGGCCACGATAGCCCAACAAGGCTGCGGCGTCAGCAGGGAGGTGGCGGAGTGATGTTTTGGGCCGGAATCATGGGGAGAGAGCTGCTTGGCCCCTTTAGGGTCCCTGAAGGCGTCAAAATTACGTCTGTTAACTACGTGGAATTTCTGACTCAACACTTCTGTCCATGGTACAACAGGAAGAACCGTGCTTTCCGTCAAAAGATCATCTTCATGCATGACAATGCACCGTCTCATGCTGCAAGAAATACGTCAACGTCTTTGGCATCTATGGGAATAAAGGGAGAGAAACTGATGGTGTGGCCCCCATGCTCCCCTGACCTCAATCCTATTGAAAACTTGTGGAGCATCGTCAAGCAGAAAATCTACGAAGGTGGGAGGCAGTTCAATTCCAAAGAGCAGCTCTGGCAGGCTATTCTTAGATCCTGCCAAGAAATTCAACCAGAAACTGTACAAAAACTCACAAGTTCAGTGGATGGAAGAATCGTGAAGCTGCTGTTGAACAAAGGGTCCTATGTTAAAATGTAACTTTGTTTTTTATTGAAATAAAGGGTCCTATGTTAAAATGTAACTTGTTTGTCTTTTCTTTGAAATAGCTTTTGATTTCAGTAAATATGACCTCCTAATGCTGTAAATTCTTAAGATGGGCATTTCAGTTCATAAAAACCTATAAAATGTTATAAAACTCTGTTGTGCGTAATAATGTGGAACAGTGCATTTTAAGTTTTTTATTTTTTAAAAATTCTGTGATCATTCGGAGGTTTGTTCAATAAAATTAGAATTCATCAAAATAATGGTTGATGACTTGAAAATTATGCTGACTCATTTTGCATCGACTATTTAGGAAAATCTGAGATAAATGTCACTTGCATAATAATTTGGAACACGGTGTAAGTGCGATTGCTGGTGTATTTACTCGTCGTGTCCACCGGAGGACGGCAAATCCCCGCCGCAGCTGCAGCGGCAGCGCTTAAATGTCTTCCCGGCCGCCTGGAACTCTGCACGGGGCGTGTTTCGTCCCGCGCAGCGGTACCAGATCGCGCTGCGCCGTCAGCCGAGCCGCGCGCGGTCCGCTGGAAGTCTACACTGTGTTCCAAATTATTATGCAAATTGTATTTATGTGTCATAAAGATTACATTTTTTGTTTTTCAATTAAACTCATGGATGGTATTACGTGTCAGGGCTCTTTGGATCACTGAGATCAATCTCAGACACCGGGGATCATTACCGGCCAGTTGAGCCCAAATTAAGGAAAAACTACTTAAGAATGGTGTTCCACATTATTAAGCAGATAATTTGAAGTTCGCTTTGAGCAGTGGCGGACGCCAACACCACGACCGGTGGGAGAGCTCGGAGGGCGGATGGGCTTTCAAGGAAGCCCCCCAGGCCGGTCCCACTCGCACTTAGAATTTTTTTTTTTTTTGGCTTCCATAATGTACCGGGCGCGGACGCGAAACCCACGCCGGGCAGGAGAGCTCGAAAGGCGGCTAAGCATTCAAGGAAGCACCGTCTGGAGCTTCAGAGCCGTTCCGCCTGACTTTTAACGTAGAGTACCGGGCGCAAACCACTAACTCAAGCCCGGCATGGCAGCTCGAAAGGCGGCTAAGCATTCAAGGAAGCACCGTCTGGAGCTTCAGAGCCGTTCCGCCTGACTTTTAACGTAGAGTACCGGGCGCAAACCACTAACTCAAGCCCGGCATGGCAGCTCGAAAGGCGGCTAAGCATTCAAGGAAGCACCGTCTGGAGCTTCAGAGCCGTTCCGCCTGACTTTTAACGTAGAGTACCGGGCGCAAACCACTAACTCAAGCCCGGCATGGCAGCTCGAAAGGCGGCTAAGCATTCAAGGAAGCACCGTCTGGAGCTTCAGAGCCGTTCCGCCTGACTTTTAACGTAGAGTACCGGGCGCAAACCACTAACTCAAGCCCGGCATGGCAGCTCGAAAGGCGGCTAAGCATTCAAGGAAGCACCGTCTGGAGCTTCAGAGCCGTTCCGCCTGACTTTTAACGTAGAGTACCGGGCGCAAACCACTAACTCAAGCCCGGCATGGCAGCTCGAAAGGCGGCTAAGCATTCAAGGAAGCACCGTCTGGAGCTTCAGAGCCGTTCCGCCTGACTTTTAACGTAGAGTACCGGGCGCAAACCACTAACTCAAGCCCGGCATGGCAGCTCGAAAGGCGGCTAAGCATTCAAGGAAGCACCGTCTGGAGCTTCAGAGCCGTTCCGCCTGACTTTTAACGTAGAGTACCGGGCGCAAACCACTAACTCAAGCCCGGCATGGCAGCTCGAAAGGCGGCTAAGCATTCAAGGAAGCACCGTCTGGAGCTTCAGAGCCGTTCCGCCTGACTTTTAACGTAGAGTACCGGGCGCAAACCACTAACTCAAGCCCGGCATGGCAGCTCGAAAGGCGGCTAAGCATTCAAGGAAGCACCGTCTGGAGCTTCAGAGCCGTTCCGCCTGACTTTTAACGTAGAGTACCGGGCGCAAACCACTAACTCAAGCCCGGCATGGCAGCTCGAAAGGCGGCTAAGCATTCAAGGAAGCACCGTCTGGAGCTTCAGAGCCGTTCCGCCTGACTTTTAACGTAGAGTACCGGGCGCAAACCACTAACTCAAGCCCGGCATGGCAGCTCGAAAGGCGGCTAAGCATTCAAGGAAGCACCGTCTGGAGCTTCAGAGCCGTTCCGCCTGACTTTTAACGTAGAGTACCGGGCGCAAACCACTAACTCAAGCCCGGCATGGCAGCTCGAAAGGCGGCTAAGCATTCAAGGAAGCACCGTCTGGAGCTTCAGAGCCGTTCCGCCTGACTTTTAACGTAGAGTACCGGGCGCAAACCACTAACTCAAGCCCGGCATGGCAGCTCGAAAGGCGGCTAAGCATTCAAGGAAGCACCGTCTGGAGCTTCAGAGCCGTTCCGCCTGACTTTTAACGTAGAGTACCGGGCGCAAACCACTAACTCAAGCCCGGCATGGCAGCTCGAAAGGCGGCTAAGCATTCAAGGAAGCACCGTCTGGAGCTTCAGAGCCGTTCCGCCTGACTTTTAACGTAGAGTACCGGGCGCAAACCACTAACTCAAGCCCGGCATGGCAGCTCGAAAGGCGGCTAAGCATTCAAGGAAGCACCGTCTGGAGCTTCAGAGCCGTTCCGCCTGACTTTTAACGTAGAGTACCGGGCGCAAACCACTAACTCAAGCCCGGCATGGCAGCTCGAAAGGCGGCTAAGCATTCAAGGAAGCGACGCCGGCCGGTCCGCGGGCCAAATAGGGTCCAGTAAAGTACCGGGCGCGGCCACTAACGCCTTGTGGCGGTCGCCTTGTGGCGGTCGGGGGGTGGCGGTCGGGGCTGGCGCTTGGGGCCGGTGGCGGTCGCCTTGTGGCGGTCGCCTTGTGGCGGTCGGGGGGTGGCGGTCGGGGCTGGCGCTTGGGGCCAGTGGCGGTCGCCTTGTGGCGGTCGCCTTGTGGCGGTCGCCTTGTGGCGGTCGCCTTGTGGCGGTCGCCTTGTGGCGGTCGCCTTGTGGCGGTCGGGGGGTGGCGGTCGGGGCTGGCGCTTGGGGCCAGTGGCGGTCGCCTTGTGGCGGTCGCCTTGTGGCGGTCGCCTTGTGGCGGCCGCCTGACTTTTAACGTAGAGTACCGGGCGCAAACCACTAACTCAAGCCCGGCATGGCAGCTCGAAAGGCGGCTAAGCATTCAAGGAAGCACCGTCTGGAGCTTCAGAGCCGTTCCGCCTGACTTTTAACGTAGAGTACCGGGCGCAAACCACTAACTCAAGCCCGGCATGGCAGCTCGAAAGGCGGCTAAGCATTCAAGGAAGCACCGTCTGGAGCTTCAGAGCCGTTCCGCCTGACTTTTAACGTAGAGTACCGGGCGCAAACCACTAACTCAAGCCCGGCATGGCAGCTCGAAAGGCGGCTAAGCATTCAAGGAAGCGACGCCGGCCGGTCCGCGGGCCAAATAGGGTCCAGTAAAGTACCGGGCGCGGCCACTAACGCCTTGTGGCGGTCGCCTTGTGGCGGTCGGGGGGTGGCGGTCGGGGCTGGCGCTTGGGGCCGGTGGCGGTCGCCTTGTGGCGGTCGCCTTGTGGCGGTCGGGGGGTGGCGGTCGGGGCTGGCGCTTGGGGCCAGTGGCGGTCGCCTTGTGGCGGTCGCCTTGTGGCGGTCGCCTTGTGGCGGTCGCCTTGTGGCGGTCGCCTTGTGGCGGTCGCCTTGTGGCGGTCGGGGGGTGGCGGTCGGGGCTGGCGCTTGGGGCCAGTGGCGGTCGCCTTGTGGCGGTCGCCTTGTGGCGGTCGCCTTGTGGCGGTCGCCTTGTGGCGGTCGCCTTGTGGCGGTCGGGGGGTGGCGGTCGGGGCTGGCGCTTGGGGCCGGTGGCGGTCGCCTTGTGGCGGTCGCCTTGTGGCGGTCGCCTTGTGGCGGTCGCCTTGTGGCGGTCGCCTTGTGGCGGTCGGGGGGTGGCGGTCGGGGCTGGCGCTTGGGGCCGGTGGCGGTCGCCTTGTGGCGGTCGCCTTGTGGCGGTCGGGGGGTGGCGGTCGGGGCTGGCGCTTGGGGCCAGTGGCGGTCGCCTTGTGGCGGTCGCCTTGTGGCGGTCGCCTTGTGGCGGTCGCCTTGTGGCGGTCGCCTTGTGGCGGTCGCCTTGTGGCGGTCGGGGGGTGGCGGTCGGGGCTGGCGCTTGGGGCCAGTGGCGGTCGCCTTGTGGCGGTCGCCTTGTGGCGGTCGCCTTGTGGCGGTCGCCTTGTGGCGGTCGCCTTGTGGCGGTCGGGGGGTGGCGGTCGGGGCTGGCGCTTGGGGCTGGCGTCCGCCAATAGTGGTTTAATTTCGGGAGGAAGATTGATTTTCGTCCCAAGCCCGCCGCTGGAGAAAATTTTAGGTACCAGGAGTGGATTTTTTTTGTCCACTCAGGAGGGGGACGTTGGCTGGTTTGGTGTCCGGGGGAAAGTGCTCTTTTCTCGGCCAGGAGAAAGATTAGACTCCCAGCCCGCCGCTGGAGAAAATTCTAGGTACCAGGAGTGGATTTTTTTTGTCCACTCAGGAGGGGGACGTGCTTTGTTGTCCGGGGGAAAGTGCTCTTTTCTCGGCCAGGAGAAAGATTAGACTCCCAGCCCGCCGCTGGAGAAAATCTTAGGTACCAGGAGTGGATTTTTTTTGTCCACTCAGGAGGGGGACGTGCTTTGTTGTCCGGGGAGAGTGCCTGGTCCCCGGACCAGCCTCTTAGGCGCGCCCGCTGTCATTCTCCGGAGATTAAGTTATACTAAGGGGAGGCTGCCTCCTCCCGCCTGCTGCCCGAGGATGCTGCCTCATCCCCGGACTGGCCTCTTGCGCGCGCCCGCTGTCATTCTCCGGAGACTAAGTTATACTAAGGGGAGGCTGCCTCCTCCCGCCTGCTGCCCGAGGATGCTGCCTCATCCCCGGACTGGCCTCTTGCGCGCGCCCGCTGTCATTCTCCGGAGACTAAGTTATACTAAGGGGAGGCTGCCTCCTCCCGCCTGCTGCCCGAGGATGCTGCCTCATCCCCGGACTGGCCTCTTGCGCGCGCCCGCTGTCATTCTCCGGAGACTAAGTTATACTAAGGGGAGGCTGCCTCCTCCCGCCTGCTGCCCGAGGATGCTGCCTCATCCCCGGACTGGCCTCTTGCGCGCGCCCGCTGTCATTCTCCGGAGACTAAGTTATACTAAGGGGAGGCTGCCTCCTCCCGCCTGCTGCCCGAGGATGCTGCCTCATCCCCGGACTGGCCTCTTGCGCGCGCCCGCTGTCATTCTCCGGAGACTAAGTTATACTAAGGGGAGGCTGCCTCCTCCCGCCTGCTGCCCGAGGATGCTGCCTCATCCCCGGACTGGCCTCTTGCGCGCGCCCGCTGTCATTCTCCGGAGACTAAGTTATACTAAGGGGAGGCTGCCTCCTCCCGCCTGCTGCCCGAGGATGCTGCCTCATCCCCGGACTGGCCTCTTGCGCGCGCCCGCTGTCATTCTCCGGAGACTAAGTTATACTAAGGGGAGGCTGCCTCCTCCCGCCTGCTGCCCGAGGATGCTGCCTCATCCCCGGACTGGCCTCTTGCGCGCGCCCGCTGTCATTCTCCGGAGACTAAGTTATACTAAGGGGAGGCTGCCTCCTCCCG
>NC_083750.1:20000-35000 GCF_033458585.1 Syngnathus typhle | reverse complement strand
GGCGTGCCGCAATCGGATCGCGCGCTCGGCCTCCGTTGATTTCCTCTAGGTGGGTGATTCGGGGCGTCTCGGTCTCGCTGCCGTTCGGTCGCGCCAAGGCCTGCGGGGGCGGCGCGTAGCGCACGCTCTCGCGGCGGCCGAGGCGCTAGAGTGCGACCCGCAAGTGGGGAGGAACCGTCCACCCAACGCCGGCGCGAGCCGGGGCCGGTGGGGGCCCTACCAAGGCGGGTCATGAGTGCCAGTCGGTCAGTTCGGGAGAAGGGGAGGGTACTCGGAGGCCCGCCGGGAGCAGACGGGGGTCCGGAAGCTGAGGGGGGTGAAGGACGGCGGCCGGGAGCAGACGGCCGTCCCCGGGAGGGGGTGTTCGTTCACGTGCGGACGCCGGGAGCAGGCGGCCGTCACGCGATTCTGCCAACCGTTCCTACCGGCCTGTGTTTAAGGAGGCGGCCGGTCCTCCGTCCTTGGATGGATAAGATTCGCAGATTTTCGCCCGGCCTGTGTTTAAGGAGGCGGCCGGTTCCCTCCTTCCTTCCTTTCTTGGATGTATAACATTCGCAGATTTTCGCCCGGCCGGTGGTTTAAGGAGGCGGCCGGTCCTCCCTCCTTGGATGTATAACATTCGCAGATTTTCGCCCGGCCTATGTTTAGTGAGGCGACCGGTCCTCCCTCCTTGGATGTATAACATTCGCATATTTTCGCCCGGCCGGTGGTTTAAGGAGGCGGCCGGTCCTCCCTCCTTGGATGTATAACATTCGCAGATTTTCGCCCGGCCGGTGGTTTAAGGAGGCGGCCGGTCCTCCCTCCTTGGATGTATAACATTCGCAGATTTTCGCCCGGCCTATGTTTAGTGAGGCGACCGGTCCTCCGTGGAGAGCGACCCGCAAGTGGGGAGGAACCGTCCACCCAACGCCGGCGCGAGCCGGGGCCGGTGGGGGCCCTACCAAGGCGGGTCTCATTGCCTGTCGGTCAGTTCGGGAGAAGGTGGGGGTACTCGGAGGCCCGCCGGGAGCAGACGGGGGTCCGGAAGGTGAGGGGGTGAAGGACGGCGGTCGGGAGCAGACGGCCGTCCCCGGGAGGGGGTGTTCGTTCACGTGCGGACGCCGGGAGCAGGCGGCCGTCACGCAATTCTGCCAACCGTTCCCACCGGCCTGTGTTTAAGGAGGCGGCCGGTCCTCCACGAGAAGAATTCTGCCAAACGTTCCACCGGCCTGTGTTTAAGGAGGCGGCCGGTCCTCCCCGTCGTTCCGCCGGCTTGTGTTTAAGGAGGCGGCCGGTCCTCCACGAGAAGAATTCTGCCAAACGTTCCACCGGCCTGTGTTTAAGGAGGCGGCCGGTCCTCCCCGTCGTTCCGCCGGCTTGTGTTTAAGGAGGCGGCCGGTCCTCCACTATTCCTTCCTTGGATGGAAAGCATGTAGCACTTTGAAAATTTTCGAGCACTGTGACACTTTGAAAATTTTCGAGAGTTTTTGTACTTAGAAAATTTTTCGCTCTTGCACTTCCAGAGTGCTTTGCGGTAGCTCCTAGGTTCGCTGTCCGAGCATGTGAACACTTTTTGGGGGGGAACACATCGCTAGAGACACCAGCCGCCTGGTTCTCGGGGCCAAAACTTGTGTTCCCCACACTCGTTCTGACTATATTTTGCGATTTGGGGGTAAAGGTAATGAGTACAGTGACTAGGGGGACCAACTCATCGTACTCTGGCGCACCAACAGACCAAAGCTGGTACTGCACTTACCCCTGGTACCCCAACGCCTGGTACCTGACGGGCGAGAGGCTGATTTTTCGCTATTTGCGGCCGACCGAGGGAACCAGACAAAGCGGACACTTTACGGCGCAAGAGCCGTTGGCACTTAGAAATTTTTCGACAAAGTTGGCGCGAGCTCCAGAAGGAGAGGCTGATTTTTCGCTATTTGTGGCCGACCGAGGGAACCAGGCAAAGCGGACACTTTACGGCGCAAGAGCCGTTGGCACTTAGAAATTTTTTGACAAAGTTGGCGCGAGCTCCAGAAGGAGAGGCTGATTTTTCGCTATTTGTGGCCGACCGAGGGAACCAGGCAAAGCGGACACTTTACGGCGCAAGAGCCGTTGGCACTTAGAAATTTTTTGACAAAGTTGGCGCGAGCTCCAGAAGGAGAGGCTGATTTTTCGCTATTTGTGGCCGACCGAGGGAACCAGGCAAAGCGGACACTTTACGGCGCAAGAGCCGTTGGCACTTAGAAAATATTCGCCAAAGTTGGCACGAGCTCCAGAAGGAGAGGCTGATTTTTCGCTATTTGTGGCCGACCGAGGGAACCAGACAAAGCGGACACATTACGGCGCAAGAGCCGTTGGCACTTAGAAAATATTCGCCAAAGTTGGCACGAGCTCCAGAAGGAGAGGCTGATTTTTCGCTATTTGTGGCCGACCGAGGGAACCAGACAAAGCGGACACTTTACGGCGCAAGAGCCCGTTGGCACTTGCGCGAGCTCCAGAAGGAGAGGCTGATTTTTCGCTATTTGTGGCCGACCGAGGGAACCAGACAAAGCGGACACTTTACGGCGCAAGAGCCGTTGGCACTTAGAAAATATTCGCCAAAGTTGGCACGAGCTCCAGAAGGAGAGGCTGATTTTTCGCCGTTTGTGGCCGACCGAGGGAACCAGACAAAGCGGACACTTTACGGCGCAAGAGCCGTTGGCACTTAGGCGAGCTCCAGAAGGAGAGGCTGATTTTTCGCTATTTGTGGCCGACCGAGGGAACCAGGCAAAGCGGACACATTACGGCGCAAGAGCCGTTGGCACTTAGAAAATATTCGCCAAAGTTGGCACGAGCTCCAGAAGGAGAGGCTGATTTTTCGCTATTTGTGGCCGACCGAGGGAACCAGGCAAAGCGGACACTTTACGGCGCAAGAGCCGTTGGCACTTAGAAATTTTTTGACAAAGTTGGCGCGAGCTCCAGAAGGAGAGGCTGATTTTTCGCCGTTTGTGGCCGACCGAGGGAACCAGGCAAAGCGGACACATTACGGCGCAAGAGCCGTTGGCACTTAGGCGAGCTCCAGAAGGAGAGGCTGGTTTTTCGCTATTTGTGGCCGACCGAGGGAACCAGGCAAAGCGGACACATTACGGCGCAAGAGCCGTTGGCACTTAGGCGAGCTCCAGAAGGAGAGGCTGATTTTTCGCCGTTTGTGGCCGACCGAGGGAACCAGGCAAAGCGGACACATTACGGCGCAAGAGCCGTTGGCACTTAGGCGAGCTCCAGAAGGAGAGGCTGGTTTTTCGCTATTTGTGGCCGACCGAGGGAACCAGGCAAAGCGGACACATTACGGCGCAAGAGCCGTTGGCACTTAGGCGAGCTCCAGAAGGAGAGGCTGATTTTTCGCCGTTTGTGGCCGACCGAGGGAACCAGGCAAAGCGGACACATTACGGCGCAAGAGCCGTTGGCACTTAGGCGAGCTCCAGAAGGAGAGGCTGATTTTTCGCCGTTCGTGGCCGACCGAGGGAACCAGGCAAAGCGGACACATTACGGCGCAAGAGCCGTTGGCACTTAGAAAATATTCGCCAAAGTTGGCACGAGCTCCAGAATGAGAGGCTGATTTTTCGCCGTTTGTGGCCGACCGAGGGAACCAGGCAAAGCGGACACATTACGGCGCAAGAGCCGTTGGCACTTAGGCGAGCTCCAGAAGGAGAGGCTGATTTTTTCGCTATTTGTGGCCGACCGAGGGAACCAGGCAAAGCGGACACATTACGGCGCAAGAGCCGTTGGCACTTAGAAAATATTCGCCAAAGTTGGCACGAGCTCCAGAAGGAGAGGCTGATTTTTCGCTATTTGTGGCCGACCGAGGGAACCAGGCAAAGCGGACACTTTACGGCGCAAGAGCCGTTGGCACTTAGAAAATATTCGCCAAAGTTGGCACGAGCTCCAGAAGGAGAGGCTGATTTTTCGCCGTTTGTGGCCGACCGAGGGAACCAGGCAAAGCGGACACTTTACGGCGCAAGAGCCGTTGGCACTTAGAAAATATTCGCCAAAGTTGGCACGAGCTCCAGAAGGAGAGGCTGATTTTTCGCCGTTTGTGGCCGATCGAGGGAACCAGACAAAGCGGACACATTACGGCGCAAGAGCCGTTGGCACTTAGGCGAGCTCCAGAAGGAGAGGCTGATTTAGGGAACCAGGCAAAGCGGACACTTTACGGCGCAAGAGCCGTTGGCACTTAGAAAATATTCTGAAATTCTCACCGACCTCCGTGGTGGAGAGGCCGAATTTTCGACATTCGTGGCCGACCGGGGAACCGTCGCCACTCGGACAACTTGTGCGGCAGCCCTCGGTGATTTTAGGACCGCTTTTTCACCCTCGCTGTCCGACCGGAGAACCGTCGTAGCTCGGACAGTTCGTGTGCCAGCATCCGCTGGCACTTAGAAAATTTTAAAAAAGAAAAAAATAGTCTTCTGCATATACGTTCTGACTATATTTTGCGATTAGGGGGTAAAGGTAATGAGTACAGTGACTAGGGGGACCAACTCATCGTACTCTGGCGCACCAACACGCCAAGGTTGGTACTGCACTTAGGCTGATTTTTGCGCTATTCGCGGCCGACCGGGGAACCAGCGCGGAGCGGACACATTACGGCGAATGAGCCGTTGGCACTTAGAAAATTTTTGAGCTTTTTTCGAACTTCCGTGAGGCTGATTTTGCGCTATTCGCGGCCGACCGGGGAACCAGCGCGGAGCGGACACATTACGGCGAATGAGCCGTTGGCACTTAGAAAATTTTTGAGCTTTTTTCGAACTTCCGTGAGGCTGATTTTGCGCTATTCGCGGCCGACCGGGGAACCAGCGCGGAGCGGACACATTACGGCGAATGAGCCGTTGGCACTTAGAAAATTTTTGAGCTTTTTTCGGACTTCCGTGTGGAGCTTTGGGGCCGTTCCGCCTAACTTTTTATGCCCGATTAGGCTTCCAGGGAGGCGGCTAAGCATTATTGACCAATCATGGAGCTTTTTTCGGACTTCCGTGTGGAGCTTTGGGGCCGTTCCGCCTAACTTTTTATGCCCGATTAGGCTTCCAGGGAGGCGGCTAAGCATTATTGACCAATCATGGAGCTTTTTTGGGACTTCCGTGTGGAGCTTTGGGGCCGTTCCGCCTAACTTTTTATGCCCGATTAGGCTTCCAGGGAGGCGGCTAAGCATTATTGACCAATCATGGAGCTTTTTTGGGACTTCCGTGTGGAGCTTTGGAGCCGTTCCGCCTAACTTTTTATGCCCGATTAGGCTTCCAGGGAGGCGGCTAAGCATTATTGACCAATCATGGAGCTTTTTTGGGACTTCCGTGTGGAGCTTTGGGGCCGTTCCGCCTAGCTTTTTATGCCCGATTAGGCTTCCAGGGAGGCGGCTAAGCATTATTGACCAATCATGGAGCTTTTTTGGGACTTCCGTGTGGAGCTTTGGGGCCGTTCCGCCTAGCTTTTTATGCCCGATTAGGCTTCCAGGGAGGCGGCTAAGCATTATTGACCAATCATGGAGCTTTTTTGGGACTTCCGTGTGGAGCTTTGGGGCCGTTCCGCCTAGCTTTTTATGCCCGATTAGGCTTCCAGGGAGGCGGCTAAGCATTATTGACCAATCATGGAGCTTTTTTGGGACTTCCGTGTGGAGCTTTGGGGCCGTTCCGCCTAGCTTTTTATGCCCGATTAGGCTTCCAGGGAGGCGGCTAAGCATTATTGACCAATCATGGAGCTTTTTTGGGACTTCCGTGTGGAGCTTTGGGGCCGTTCCGCCTAGCTTTTTATGCCCGATTAGGCTTCCAGGGAGGCGGCTAAGCATTATTGACCAATCATGGAGCTTTTTTGGGACTTCCGTGTGGAGCTTTGGGGCCGTTCCGCCTAGCTTTTTATGCCCGATTAGGCTTCCTAGGGAGGCGGCTAAGCATTATTGACCAATCATGGAGCTTTTTTGGGACTTCCGTGTGGAGCTTTGGGGCCGTTCCGCCTAGCTTTTTATGCCAGATTAGGCTTCCAGGGAGGCGGCTAAGCATTATTGACCAATCATGGAGCTTTTTTGGGACTTCCGTGTGGAGCTTTGGGGCCGTTCCGCCTAGCTTTTTATGCCCGATTAGGCTTCCAGGGAGGCGGCTAAGCATTATTGACCAATCATGGAGCTTTTTTGGGACTTCCGTGTGGAGCTTTGGGGCCGTTCCGCCTAGCTTTTTATGCCCGATTAGGCTTCCAGGAGGCGGCTAAGCATTATTGACCAATCATGGAGCTTTTTTGGGACTTCCGTGTGGAGCTTTGGAGCCGTTCCGCCTAACTTTTTATGCCCGATTAGGCTTCCAGGGAGGCGGCTAAGCATTATTGACCAATCATTGGAGCTTTTTTGGGACTTCCGTGTGGAGCTTTGGGGCCGTTCCGCCTAGCTTTTTATGCCCGATTAGGCTTCCAGGGAGGCGGCTAAGCATTATTGACCAATCATGGAGCTTTTTTGGGACTTCCGTGTGGAGCTTTGGGGCCGTTCCGCCTAGCTTTTTATGCCCGATTAGGCTTCCAGGGAGGCGGCTAAGCATTATTGACCAATCATGGAGCTTTTTTGGGACTTCCGTGTGGAGCTTTGGGGCCGTTCCGCCTAGCTTTTTATGCCCGATTAGGCTTCCAGGGAGGCGGCTAAGCATTATTGACCATCATGGAGCTTTTTTGGACTTCCGTGTGGAGCTTTGGGGCCGTTCCGCCTAGCTTTTTATGCCCGATTAGGCTTCCAGGAGGCGGCTAAGCATTATTGACCAATCATGGAGCTTTTTTGGGACTTCCGTGTGGAGCTTTGGGGCCGTTCCGCCTAGCTTTTTATGCCCGATTAGGCTTCCAGGGAGGCGGCTAAGCATTATTGACCAATCATGGAGCTTTTTTGGGACTTCCGTGTGGAGCTTTGGGGCCGTTCCGCCTAGCTTTTATGCCCGATTAGGCTTCCAGGGAGGCGGCTAAGCATTATTGACCAATCATGGAGCTTTTTTGGGACTTCCGTGTGGAGCTTTGGGGCCGTTCCGCCTAGCTTTTTATGCCCGATTAGGCTTCCAGGGAGGCGGCTAAGCATTATTGACCAATCATGGAGCTTTTTTGGGACTTCCGTGTGGAGCTTTGGGGCCGTTCCGCCTAGCTTTTTATGCCCGATTAGGCTTCCAGGGAGGCGGCTAAGCATTATTGACCAATCATGGAGCTTTTTTGGGACTTCCGTGTGGAGCTTTGGGGCCGTTCCGCCTAGCTTTTTATGCCCGATTAGGCTTCCAGGGAGGCGGCTAAGCATTATTGACCAATCATGGAGCTTTTTTGGGACTTCCAGCCGGTGCTTTGGGGGCCTTCCCCCTCACTTTCTACGCCCGATTGGGCTTCCAGGGACGCGGCTAAGCATTTTTACAGAAATGGAGCTTTTGCGGAGCTCCAGCCGGTGCCACCGGCAGGCCGTGCACGCGGACGAGATGACCGAAAGAAGCTCCAGGAGAGCGGATGGACGCTTTTTAAGCACCGAGGCGGAGATCGCGGAGCTTTAATAGACTTCCAGCGGGCCCAAAGCGGCCAGGCAGACGGCGCAGCGCGACCTGGTACCTCGCACGGGACGCATCGCCCCCCCGCGCACAGTTCCAGGGGGCCGGGATGACGTTTCAAAGCTGCCGCTGCAGCTGCGGCGGGGAGTGGCCTCCCTCCGGTGGACACGACGAGTAAATGACACCGGCCGCTGACGCAAAACCCACGCCGGACAGGAGAGCTCAAAAGCCGGGTAACATTTCAAGGAAGACCCCCCTGCGCAGACCTCCACTAGGCCGGGATGACTGTTCAGCTGTGGCGGGAGTGGCCTCCCTCCGGTCGGCACGACGAGTAAATGACACCGGCCGCTGACGCAAACCCACGCCGGACAGGAGAGCTCAAAAGCCGGGTAACATTTCAAGGAAGACCCCCCTGCGCAGACCTCCACTAGGCCGGGATGACTGTTCAGCTGTGGCGGGGAGTGGCCTCCCTCCGGTCGGCACGACGAGTAAATGACACCGGCCGCTGACGCAAACCCACGCCGGACAGGAGAGCTCAAAAGCGGGTAACATTTCAAGGAAGACCCCCCCTGCGCAGACCTCCACTAGGCCGGGATGACTGTTCAGCTGTGGCGGGGAGTGGCCTCCCTCCGGTCGGCACGACGAGTAAATGACACCGGCCGCTGACGCAAACCCACGCCGGACAGGAGAGCTCAAAAGCCGGGTAACATTTCAAGGAAGACCCCCCCTGCGCAGACCTCCACTAGGCCGGGATGACTGTTCAGCTGTGGCGGGGAGTGGCCTCCCTCCGGTCGGCACGACGAGTAAATGACACCGGCCGCTGACGCAAACCCACGCCGGACAGGAGAGCTCAAAAGCCGGGTAACATTTCAAGGAAGACCCCCCCTGCGCAGACCTCCACTAGGCCGGGATGACTGTTCAGCTGTGGCGGGGAGTGGCCTCCCTCCGGTCGGCACGACGAGTAAATGACACCGGCCGCTGACGCAAACCCACGCCGACAGGAGAGCTCAAAAGCGGGTAACATTTCAGGAAGACCCCCCCTGCGCAGACCTCCACTAGGCCGGGATGACTGTTCAGCTGTGGCGGGGAGTGGCCTCCCTCCGGTCGGCACGACGAGTAAATGACACCGGCCGCTGACGCAAACCCACGCCGGACAGGAGAGCTCAAAAGCCGGGTAACATTTCAAGGAAGACCCCCCCTGCGCAGACCTCCACTAGGCCGGGATGACTGTTCAGCTGTGGCGGGGAGTGCCTCCCTCCGGTCGGCACGACGAGTAAATGACACCGGCCGCTGACGCAAACCCACGCCGGACAGGAGAGCTCAAAAGCCGGGTAACATTTCAAGGAAGACCCCCCCTGCGCAGACCTCCACTAGGCGGGATGACTGTTCAGCTGCGGCGGGGAGTGGCCTCCCTCCGGTCGGCACGACGAGTAAAGCTATTTAGGAAAATCTGAGATAAATATCACTTGCATAATAATTTGGAACACGGTCCCGTGTTCCAAATTATTATGCAAAATGTATTTAGACACCAGCAATCGCACTTAGATTTGTTTCTTTTTTCTTTCTTTAGCTTCCATAATGTTACCGGGCGCTGACGCAAACCCACGCCCGGCAGGAGAGCTCAAAAGCCGGGTAACATTTCAAGGAAGCTATTTAGGAAAATCTGAGATAAATATCCTTTGCATAATAATTTGGAACACGGTCCCGTGTTCCAAATTATTATGCAAAATGTATTTAAGTGTCATAAAGATTACATTTTTTGTTTTTCAAGTACTGAAATCACCCTCAGTCATGGTACAGTCCATGGTAGTCTGCCAGGTGAGCGCAATTGTAGTAATTAACAAGTCTATTTAAGTTCCGCGTTTTTAAGCGTTCGGCCATTTCGTTCAACCATGGGGAGGAAAAAGGATCTCTCTGCTGTCGAGAAGCGTGAAATCGTTCGATGCCTTGGACAAGGTATGCAGACATTCGATATTGCACGAAAGCTTAAGCGCGACCATCGAACTTTGAAGAAATTCGTCGCTGATTCGGAGCAAACGCGCGTTCGTGCAGACAAAGGCACGACAAGGAAGGTTTCTGCAAGACAAACAAATCGAATCAAGAGGGCGGCTGCAAGCATGCCACTAAAGACGAGCAAACAAATATTCGACGCTGCTGGTGCCAGTGAAGTCCCACGAACGACGAGGTGCAGGATCCTCCAGAGGCTTGCAGTTGTGCGGAAACCCTCCATTCGGCCACCCCTGAACAACGCGAACAAGCAGAAACGGCTGCAGTGGGCCCAGACTTACATGAAGACAAATTTTCAGACAGTCCTGTTCACCGACGAGTGCCGTGCCACCTTGGATGGGCCAGGTAGGGTTTTTTAAGTTTTTCCTTGCACTTTTGAGAGCTCAGGGGATGCTTTGAGAATAATTGTCAATTTCTGTCAATGTGAAGCCCTTTGAGACTGCTTGTGATTTAGGGCTATACAAATAAACTTGATTTGACTTGACTTTACAGATGGATGGAGTCGTGGATGGTTGGTGGACGGCCACGATAGCCCAACAAGGCTGCGGCGTCAGCAGGGAGGTGGCGGAGTGATGTTTTGGGCCGGAATCATGGGGAGAGAGCTGCTTGGCCCCTTTAGGGTCCCTGAAGGCGTCAAAATTACGTCTGTTAACTACGTGGAATTTCTGACTCAACACTTCTGTCCATGGTACAACAGGAAGAACCGTGCTTTCCGTCAAAAGATCATCTTCATGCATGACAATGCACCGTCTCATGCTGCAAGAAATACGTCAACGTCTTTGGCATCTATGGGAATAAAGGGAGAGAAACTGATGGTGTGGCCCCCATGCTCCCCTGACCTCAATCCTATTGAAAACTTGTGGAGCATCGTCAAGCAGAAAATCTACGAAGGTGGGAGGCAGTTCAATTCCAAAGAGCAGCTCTGGCAGGCTATTCTTAGATCCTGCCAAGAAATTCAACCAGAAACTGTACAAAAACTCACAAGTTCAGTGGATGGAAGAATCGTGAAGCTGCTGTTGAACAAAGGGTCCTATGTTAAAATGTAACTTTGTTTTTTATTGAAATAAAGGGTCCTATGTTAAAATGTAACTTGTTTGTCTTTTCTTTGAAATAGCTTTTGATTTCAGTAAATATGACCTCCTAATGCTGTAAATTCTTAAGATGGGCATTTCAGTTCATAAAAACCTATAAAATGTTATAAAACTCTGTTGTGCGTAATAATGTGGAACAGTGCATTTTAAGTTTTTTATTTTTTAAAAATTCTGTGATCATTCGGAGGTTTGTTCAATAAAATTAGAATTCATCAAAATAATGGTTGATGACTTGAAAATTATGCTGACTCATTTTGCATCGACTATTTAGGAAAATCTGAGATAAATGTCACTTGCATAATAATTTGGAACACGGTGTAAGTGCGATTGCTGGTGTATTTACTCGTCGTGTCCACCGGAGGACGGCAAATCCCCGCCGCAGCTGCAGCGGCAGCGCTTAAATGTCTTCCCGGCCGCCTGGAACTCTGCACGGGGCGTGTTTCGTCCCGCGCAGCGGTACCAGATCGCGCTGCGCCGTCAGCCGAGCCGCGCGCGGTCCGCTGGAAGTCTACACTGTGTTCCAAATTATTATGCAAATTGTATTTATGTGTCATAAAGATTACATTTTTTGTTTTTCAATTAAACTCATGGATGGTATTACGTGTCAGGGCTCTTTGGATCACTGAGATCAATCTCAGACACCGGGGATCATTACCGGCCAGTTGAGCCCAAATTAAGGAAAAACTACTTAAGAATGGTGTTCCACATTATTAAGCAGATAATTTGAAGTTCGCTTTGAGCAGTGGCGGACGCCAACCCACGACCGGTGGGAGAGCTCGGAGGGCGGATGGGCTTTCAAGGAAGCCCCCCAGGCCGGTCCCACTCGCACTTAGAATTTTTTTTTTTTTTGGCTTCCATAATGTACCGGGCGCGGACGCGAAACCCACGCCGGGCAGGAGAGCTCGAAAGGCGGCTAAGCATTCAAGGAAGCACCGTCTGGAGCTTCAAGCCGTTCCGCCTGACTTTTAACGTAGAGTACCGGGCGCAAACCACTAACTCAAGCCCGGCATGGCAGCTCGAAAGGCGGCTAAGCATTCAAGGAAGCACCGTCTGGAGCTTCAGAGCCGTTCCGCCTGACTTTTAACGTAGAGTACCGGGCGCAAACCACTAACTCAAGCCCGGCATGGCAGCTCGAAAGGCGGCTAAGCATTCAAGGAAGCACCGTCTGGAGCTTCAGAGCCGTTCCGCCTGACTTTTAACGTAGAGTACCGGGCGCAAACCACTAACTCAAGCCCGGCATGGCAGCTCGAAAGGCGGCTAAGCCGAAAGGCGGCTAAGCATTCAAGGAAGCACCGTCTGGAGCTTCAGAGCCGTTCCGCCTGACTTTTAACGTAGAGTACCGGGCGCAAACCACTAACTCAAGCCCGGCATGGCAGCTCGAAAGGCGGCTAAGCATTCAAGGAAGCACCGTCTGGAGCTTCAGAGCCGTTCCGCCTGACTTTTAACGTAGAGTACCGGGCGCAAACCACTAACTCAAGCCCGGCATGGCAGCTCGAAAGGCGGCTAAGCATTCAAGGAAGCACCGTCTGGAGCTTCAGAGCCGTTCCGCCTGACTTTTAACGTAGAGTACCGGGCGCAAACCACTAACTCAAGCCCGGCATGGCAGCTCGAAAGGCGGCTAAGCATTCAAGGAAGCACCGTCTGGAGCTTCAGAGCCGTTCCGCCTGACTTTTAACGTAGAGTACCGGGCGCAAACCACTAACTCAAGCCCGGCATGGCAGCTCGAAAGGCGGCTAAGCATTCAAGGAAGCACCGTCTGGAGCTTCAGAGCCGTTCCGCCTGACTTTTAACGTAGAGTACCGGGCGCAAACCACTAACTCAAGCCCGGCATGGCAGCTCGAAAGGCGGCTAAGCATTCAAGGAAGCACCGTCTGGAGCTTCAGAGCCGTTCCGCCTGACTTTTAACGTAGAGTACCGGGCGCAAACCACTAACTCAAGCCCGGCATGGCAGCTCGAAAGGCGGCTAAGCATTCAAGGAAGCACCGTCTGGAGCTTCAGAGCCGTTCCGCCTGACTTTTAACGTAGAGTACCGGGCGCAAACCACTAACTCAAGCCCGGCATGGCAGCTCGAAAGGCGGCTAAGCATTCAAGGAAGCACCGTCTGGAGCTTCAGAGCCGTTCCGCCTGACTTTTAACGTAGAGTACCGGGCGCAAACCACTAACTCAAGCCCGGCATGGCAGCTCGAAAGGCGGCTAAGCATTCAAGGAAGCACCGTCTGGAGCTTCAGAGCCGTTCCGCCTGACTTTTAACGTAGAGTACCGGGCGCAAACCACTAACTCAAGCCCGGCATGGCAGCTCGAAAGGCGGCTAAGCATTCAAGGAAGCACCGTCTGGAGCTTCAGAGCCGTTCCGCCTGACTTTTAACGTAGAGTACCGGGCGCAAACCACTAACTCAAGCCCGGCATGGCAGCTCGAAAGGCGGCTAAGCATTCAAGGAAGCACCGTCTGGAGCTTCAGAGCCGTTCCGCCTGACTTTTAACGTAGAGTACCGGGCGCAAACCACTAACTCAAGCCCGGCATGGCAGCTCGAAAGGCGGCTAAGCATTCAAGGAAGCACCGTCTGGAGCTTCAGAGCCGTTCCGCCTGACTTTTAACGTAGAGTACCGGGCGCAAACCACTAACTCAAGCCCGGCATGGCAGCTCGAAAGGCGGCTAAGCATTCAAGGAAGCACCGTCTGGAGCTTCAGAGCCGTTCCGCCTGACTTTTAACGTAGAGTACCGGGCGCAAACCACTAACTCAAGCCCGGCATGGCAGCTCGAAAGGCGGCTAAGCATTCAAGGAAGCACCGTCTGGAGCTTCAGAGCCGTTCCGCCTGACTTTTAACGTAGAGTACCGGGCGCAAACCACTAACTCAAGCCCGGCATGGCAGCTCGAAAGGCGGCTAAGCATTCAAGGAAGCACCGTCTGGAGCTTCAGAGCCGTTCCGCCTGACTTTTAACGTAGAGTACCGGGCGCAAACCACTAACTCAAGCCCGGCATGGCAGCTCGAAAGGCGGCTAAGCATTCAAGGAAGCACCGTCTGGAGCTTCAGAGCCGTTCCGCCTGACTTTTAACGTAGAGTACCGGGCGCAAACCACTAACTCAAGCCCGGCATGGCAGCTCGAAAGGCGGCTAAGCATTCAAGGAAGCACCGTCTGGAGCTTCAGAGCCGTTCCGCCTGACTTTTAACGTAGAGTACCGGGCGCAAACCACTAACTCAAGCCCGGCATGGCAGCTCGAAAGGCGGCTAAGCATTCAAGGAAGCACCGTCTGGAGCTTCAGAGCCGTTCCGCCTGACTTTTAACGTAGAGTACCGGGCGCAAACCACTAACTCAAGCCCGGCATGGCAGCTCGAAAGGCGGCTAAGCATTCAAGGAAGCGACGCCGGCCGGTCCGCGGGCCAAATAGGGTCCAGTAAAGTACCGGGCGCGGCCACTAACGCCTTGTGGCGGTCGCCTTGTGGCGGTCGGGGGGTGGCGGTCGGGGCTGGCGCTTGGGGCCGGTGGCGGTCGCCTTGTGGCGGTCGCCTTGTGGCGGTCGGGGGGTGGCGGTCGGGGCTGGCGCTTGGGGCCAGTGGCGGTCGCCTTGTGGCGGTCGCCTTGTGGCGGTCGCCTTGTGGCGGTCGCCTTGTGGCGGTCGCCTTGTGGCGGTCGCCTTGTGGCGGTCGGGGGGTGGCGGTCGGGGCTGGCGCTTGGGGCCAGTGGCGGTCGCCTTGTGGCGGTCGCCTTGTGGCGGTCGCCTTGTGGCGGTCGCCTTGTGGCGGTCGCCTTGTGGCGGTCGGGGGGTGGCGGTCGGGGCTGGCGCTTGGGGCCGGTGGCGGTCGCCTTGTGGCGGTCGCCTTGTGGCGGTCGCCTTGTGGCGGTCGCCTTGTGGCGGTCGCCTTGTGGCGGTCGGGGGGTGGCGGTCGGGGCTGGCGCTTGGGGCCGGTGGCGGTCGCCTTGTGGCGGTCGCCTTGTGGCGGTCGGGGGGTGGCGGTCGGGGCTGGCGCTTGGGGCCAGTGGCGGTCGCCTTGTGGCGGTCGCCTTGTGGCGGTCGCCTTGTGGCGGTCGCCTTGTGGCGGTCGCCTTGTGGCGGTCGCCTTGTGGCGGTCGGGGGGTGGCGGTCGGGGCTGGCGCTTGGGGCCAGTGGCGGTCGCCTTGTGGCGGTCGCCTTGTGGCGGTCGCCTTGTGGCGGTCGCCTTGTGGCGGTCGCCTTGTGGCGGTCGGCGGGGGTGGCGGTCGGGGCTGGCGCTTGGGGCTGGCGTCCGCCAATAGTGGTTTAATTTCGGGAGGAAGATTGATTTTCGTCCCAAGCCCGCCGCTGGAGAAAATTTTAGGTACCAGGAGTGGATTTTTTTTGTCCACTCAGGAGGGGGACGTTGGCTGGTTTGGTGTCCGGGGGAAAGTGCTCTTTTCTCGGCCAGGAGAAAGATTAGACTCCCAGCCCGCC